>NC_041041.1:1630235-1930235 GCF_900634625.1 Parambassis ranga | reverse complement strand
TCTCGGTTCTAAAAGCGGTTGACATTGGTAGTAATTCATACACCAGTGTAGCCTTTTTTATTTCTTCTATCCTGGGTGTATTGTAGTTATTGTAATCGTTGAAACAGATATTGGTAGAAGACATATGTGGTGTACTGCAAGTGCATCAACAGATTTTGGCTCCATGAAGTTTCTCAGGTTACTTCGCAGCAAATCCAGGACAACCTGTGTGCACAGGTGTTTAGGAGAGGAGTCCACCCACACAGCAGCTGTGACACAGATTTTATTTAATGAAAAATTATTTAAAAAAGAAAGAAAGAAATCTGTCCCTTATTTTTATGATTATTTTCATAATATGTGTCTTCATGCAGAGTAGATGCATGTATTTAGTGCTCCTCTGGTGCCACTGCACCTTGATGGTGCATTTGCTGAATTTCTGCATGACCCAAAACATCAGCAGATTTTCACAGAAGTCCTAAAGTAGACGGAGAAAACCCAGTCAAACAAATTCTTCAAAATTTCATCAGTGATGGCAAAGCCACCCTGGCCCAGACCATTATACTATCACCACCATGCTTCACATAGGGTTCTTCTATCCCAGCAGATAGAACTCTTCTGATTGACAAACAAGAGCTCGAAGCGGGGCAGCTGGACTTACCTTGAGAGTTTCTTCTAGTTGCCTCGCTTCAACCCCTTGACTAAAACTGACCTGGATGACTGAGAATCTTCATGGACTTCATGGAAGTCATCATCTTATGCTTACAGAAGATGATTTTATGTCCTGTTGTGCTCGGCTCTGTCTTTGACCCAGACACTACACGGTGCGTTATCGTGAGAAGAACAGGAAGTGGAACTACCAGACCTGCCCCACAAGTGATACAGTCATCGACAGTCTGAAGCCAGACACGATCTATGAGTTCAGTGTTCAGCCCAATTCTAAGGATGGCGCTGAGGGGGATTGGAGCAAGCCGGTCGTCCACAACATCACAGCAGGCATGAAGAGTATTTTTGATTTAATTGAATCCAGCTCACATCCTGGTTTTGGTTATTTGTGCACAAAACATATTTTTAATTAATTAATGAATTCATGTTTCAATAGGAAAGCTGATCTAATTTGAAAATGTGTGGAAAAACCTTCAGTGTTACTGACTCAAAAGCGTCTTCCATGGTTCTCTGGTGTGAGGGCATTACAGATGAGCCCTCATTCAGTCATCAAAAGATGAATCCCCTCATGTGCAGAGCACATTTGAAATGTGGTTTTATTTAGTCTTTTCACTACACTGAACTAATTTTGAATTCGTTTCTTGTTTTTCTAGAGAAAGCCATCAAGATCTTTAAACACCCCATCAGTTCCGGGGTATGTAATGGATACACTCAATTTCATAACAAGACAAAACCAAAGACGTGTAGATTTTTGTTAGGTTCTCTGCTTCTGTTGTATCAATGTGCTGAGACTGTACCCGGTTGACTGTTGTAAACAGCGGTGAGACTGCACAGGTACACCTCCTCTTCTAGAAAATATAAAAGTTGGTTGTTTTTTTGGAAGCCTCAACCTGCTTTAGAGTCCTTGTTGTACACTTTAGTGAGCTTATGCTCTTCTCAGGGTTGTTTGCATCATTGATTTTCCACCCAGCTGCTGAATGGAAACAACATCAGTGCAGCCAAAGAGAGCCGTTTGTAGCTCACAAACTTCTGGAGTGGAATTAAAAAAAAAATGCAAAAAGAAAAAAGGGAGGGATGAGTTGGAGGACGGAGGGATAACAGTGTTGAAATGACTTGAAGGAAGAAAGGTGGCAATGATTTTCTGTCACATGCTCATAAAACATCACAGCTGCTGAAATTTATCTGCAAGACGTGCCCTTTGAATAACAGGCTTCTCACCAGAGGCTTTACCGACTTGACACGGAGTACAGAGTTATAAAAGAGGCAGAGAAAGAAGAGGGACTGAGGGGTGAGAGAGACGTGATGATGATTGCACTGATGACCATTCTCCCCCCTCTCTTTTTGTCTGTGCCTTTTCAGAAACCCTTAACAACAAGTCAACACTCGGTCCCCTATTTCCGTCACAACGGTAAGCCAGCAGAGACCCACAGTCTTTGGTCTATTTAATACAGACTTAGCACTGGAAAATGTTTCACTAGAAATCTGATTTATAGTATCGTGGACAAGACCATCATCATATCCAGTCTCCCTTTATTTCATTTCCCAGGTTTTGTTTTGGAGAAACAGTCGAGTTGTTTCCATGATCAACATAAAATGTGACATTTAATGAGATTTTTGAAAATGTTTTCAAGAATAATTTGACTCAGTCTTGTTTAACTAACACAAACTGGGGTGGATTCAATCTTTTTTGTGTGTGTGTGTTCTGTCCTCATGCAACCCGAGACTGACTCAATGATGCATCAGTGAAGATGAGATCAGGGCTCTATGGAGTCCATACTTACAGTGTAAACCCTGGAGATCCAACTGGAATCCCCAGAAACCAGACTAATTCTTTGTATTGAATAGAAAAGTAACTAGGCTGACCAGGCTAACTGTAATTTATGCGTAATAATTTGTTGCATGAACACAACACCATTACATCACTCTTTACATCACTTTTTAGAACTGAAAATGAAGCCTTGATATTAGACGCCTTGACTTTAATCTCTCCTCTGTCCTTGTCAGTTTTCCATAACAGGACCCGGGGCAAACAGCCCCTCCCCTGGAACATACCCCCACAGACAACTCTTGGTAATGACTTTTTCCGACCTAAAACTTGAGTTCAGAGGTCACAAAGAGCTCTGGACCTCATGTGTCTGACTATGCTTTCTGATTTCTCCTTCACTATCCTACAGAAAATCTCTTATTTTTGTTATGTGGTACACACACAGTTAAATGACTCATTCTGCAGGATATACAGGTCTCTCGGGTTTCTCAGGTTGCTAACATACACTATATTTCTCAGCTCCAACCACAACTACTAGACAGGAATCTCTGTCGACCCCTGGACCCACTCTGCCTGTGGTCAAGAAGCAGCCAATCGGTAATCAGAGAATCATAGTTAATTGTGAAAGCGCTTCATGGCTCAGTAATCACAGACACATCGAGGCTGCCGATGCTTCACAGTGTAGCTGCATGAGTTACAGCAGCATGCTCTGAACAGTGAGTTCAGTCAGTAGACCCTCCCGGTGGTGGCGCCAGCTGTTGGGGTTGTAATGCAGGTCAGGTAGGTAGGCTTAGCTGCATGGCATTTCAGCAAAACAACAACAGATTCTTGATGATGTTCTTAAGGTTCGGTTATTGTAAGAGAGACATGCGCAGTGAAAAGTGATAGTTAGCGAGCACTGAGAATCTCATTAGCTGCTGCTCAGTCTCATCTGACGTCAAACATATACACTGTTTGCTAATTTTTACATGACTGACTCTCATTCTCTCTTTTATTAATATTTTTTTTCAGGTTTGCAGAATGATTTTTGATCTTTTTGCTAATCACAAGCTTTTGCTTTCAGTGAGGCTCAGTCCATGGTGTGAAATCTGCATGAAGTAGATCTCTCTCTCTCTCTCTCTCTCTCTTTCTGTCCAGCAGGAGTGTGACAGAATCTCTGTGACTTCTTTTACCTTCTGTCTTTATCACACTGTCTCTCTAATTCCACTTCTTTTCTGTCACTCAGTTTTGCAGACACATCAGAATGTAGTTCTGACTGACTGTAAGCTTGGACATCAAGGACAAAATCTGATATTTTTTCACTGGACAGCTTCCTAGAGAGCGTTAGGCCAGTGTTTTGATCCCTAAACAGAAACGCTGTTGGTATTATGTGGCCGTAAATGTGACTAGAAGTGCTAAATACCCCAGATTCTCTGTTGTGCATCATTTGTTTTGCTTCCCTGCTATTTTCTTGTCTTTTTCTTTGTTTCTGACGACTTCTCTTTTTTTTTTTCTTTGACTGAAGTGAACATCTGATCCGATTGAACAACCAATGTAGAATGGTCCACAGCAAGCAATCAGTCAGCAGCTAATAAACCGCCATGTGTCATAGACCCTTAGAGGTACAGCCAATGGATTAGGATGGCCGTCACTCACTCACACCCTGGCCATAGTAGCAGAATCGGCTGGTAGTAACACGGGCGTTACAAAAAATGCCTCCATATGCTCTGCCTGCCTTTGAAATGGGACCCGCTCTATCAGACTGATGGAGGTAGAAGTTATTGTGGAGCCTTTAGTATTTAGTATATAGTTAGTATATAGTTATAGTTAGTATATTATTATTATTATTAGTAGTAACTTTACTCTGTGAGGTTTCAGGCCAGGAGCTGTTCATCTTTTTTGCTTTGTTTTTAGAACTTCCTATATTTTCTTTATTTTATTTTGTCAATCTGTCTTTCTAACCGAGGTTTGTGCAGTAATTTATATTTGACGGTATCTGTTGTAGCTTCACAGCCATATTTTCTCTCTTACATGCAACTCAGGAGGAGGACACGTCCCCACATCCACCTTGCCTCCTCTCCCGGTGGTCCCATTAGCACCCAAGTCCCATCGTCCAGTACACATTACAGCCACCGTGGCATCTGTGTCGGTACATCAGGCACACATGGAGAAACAGGGAGGGCATCCACAACAACAGCCCCAGTCCCCGCCTCATGCAGAACCTCCACCGAACTCCAAGTTCCCAATGCAGCGTCCACCACAGCCAACACCCCAACCTCAACCCAGACTAACAACTCGACCCCCGCCCCAAACAGCACCACAACCAAAACTTCTTACCCAACCACAGCCTGAAACAACACCCCAACCAAAACTCATGACTCAACCACAGCCTGAAACAACACCCCAACCACAACCACAAACAACACCTCAACCACACCCCCGAACAACACCACGTCCACACCCCCAAACAACACCTCATCCACACCCCCGAACAACACCTCATCCACACCCCCGAACAACACCTCATCCACACCCCCGAACAACACCTCATCCACACACCCAAACAACATCCCATCCAGAACTCATGACCCAGCCAACGACCCAAACAACATCCCTGGCAGAAGTCAAGACCAAACCCCACCCTCAAACAACATCCCCACCAAACCTCCAGACCCAACCCCAAACCACAACCCAGCCCATATTCCAGACCCCACCACAACAACACACGATATTCGTGCCGGATCGTCTGACCAAAAAACAACTTAAAACGACACCCTTCCCAAACCTCATGGTCCAACCACAACCCCAAGTAAATACCCAGCCTATACAGAAAACCCACCCTGTGTCACAATTTCAGCCAAAACCATATCCTCAAACCACCCCACAGCTCCAATTTGAGCCACAACCTGATGCCACATCCCAGCCTGTACAGCAGACCCAACCTCAAACACAACCACAACTAAAGGCCAGGGCTCAAACACAAGTTCAGTCGTCTCCCCAGCCCACCCAAAGAGCAGTTCCTCGAATCACTCAGCCAACTTCTCAGCACATAAGTCATACCCAGCAAGCACTACCAAAAACTGACCCCACACCTCGTCCTCAACCACAAACTCAATCTCCAATTCAGCTACAAACTCAGCCTCAACCAAAGACCATCCCTGAGCCTGAGCTAAGCACCAAGCAGTGGTCGAGGGATCAACCAACACCTAAACCAAACATCATTATTGCCCGAACCAAGCCCACAATGCAACCAGTACCCAAAAACCTCCCCGAGCCCCAACCAGCACCTCCACCAAAAAAGCAGCCAAAGAAGCCAACAAAGAAGCAGCAAAAAACTTCACCAAAGTTCCGACCCCGGCCACGACCCACACCAAAACCCCAACCTGCGCCTGTACAAAAGAAACACCCTGCGTCTAGGCCCAAAACACAACCTCAGCCTGGGCTTCATGTTCAGCCTCAAACCAGGACCAACCCTGATCCTACCAAGGTTACTCCAAGACAGGCAGTTCCTACGGGTAAAGACCCTACTTTTTGGAATTAGTTATTCATAATTAAGCATTAATCTGTCATCTAAAATTACATTTTAAAGGGGGGATATTGATTTAAATGTTGGATTGTCACATGTGAATATCCATTTGTATTTTAATTTCAAAAAGTTGCAAAAATGTAGAAGACATTTGCATATGTACTCTTTGTGGATGTCATTCCATTGATTTGGTAATTTGTTGGGCTTTAACAGATAATATGAAGGTAACCCCCTTTAAATCTTGACGATTCGACCACATATAATCCAAGATAAATAGTGAGTTTTCTTTTATACAGCTCCTAGTCCACCAGAAGAGGGCAAGCCTTTACCAAGACCTCCCCAGGCTACAGAGAAGGCTGGTAGTTATGATCATGGTAAACACCATGACAAGTTTGTCCCATTACCATCTCTGCTTTGTCGTCAGTCCACGTGGAACACAGTGCTTTTCAGTCGTATTTCAAACCATTGGATGATGTCACTGCTTCCCCATCTCATTCTCCATCCTACCACCCTACACACCACACCCCATCGTTGTCCCTGTCTCCATGTGTGCCTCCATTTTCAGCACAGCACACTCACCTCACCCCTGCCCACTCACTACCAGAGCTAGCTTTGAATCTCATTTCTGGCTCTCTGTCATTTCATCCATTTCCTTCTCCTCTACATTCCTTTTCACTTTTATCATTTATTCCATCTAGGTGAAGCTTTCAAGCTCCGCTCTGGATCTTTCCTAACTCCCAGTTCTGCTCATCTAGGTACTGACGTCCTCAGACCATCCGGTCCTGAAGTCCCTCGTTCTCCCATTAGGTCATCAGTTCCTACAGGAGGAAGAAACACTACGATGCCTCGCATCCGGGTTCCTCCTCATTCCACTAATCATGGTATCAGAACCTTCCCTCCATCTAAGGCAACCACCTCCTCTCACAGCTCCAACACACCTGGCGGTAATGGAGTACTCTCTTTTCTGTTGACTCTCTTTTCCCAGACAGGTTACCGCTCCTGTTAGCACTCTGTCACAGTCTTTGTCTGCAGCAGCGCCTGCAGCCACAGAAACACATTTTTAGTTTAGCCTTCCTCTCCTGTCCTCTTTTTCTGCTTACACATGCTCTCCAGGTTCTGCCACATGTGCTCGGTGTGTATTTCACACCTTTACCACGAGCTGCAGTGGCGTCTCAGGGGTCAGGATCGTTAAAATGATTTACGGTGCCTCTTGTTGGCCAGGTGGGAAGTCTGACCACAGCCCTGGCCAGAACACACCACATTTTACACCAGCCATACCAAGCCAAGTGCAGTGCAGACAGTTCAGTCTCCTGTCTGACTCTCGCTCCGTCTTTCTCTTTCAAACACACACGCTCTGTTTTCTTTCTGGCTTTCCTCTTATTTTGTGTTAGTATGTTTGTCACAGTGTTCCATAACCAACCTTTCTCTCCCTCCAGCAGCCAGTGGGGCGTATCATAGGGGCAATGCTCTTCCTAAACCTGTGGTGTGGTCCAGAGGGAAACCTGGTAAAGACAAGACAAGCTAATTAATCACCTTTCAGTGTTCCTCACCACTAACCTAAGAGGCACTGTAATGTCCCGTCCCACACCGTGATCTGTGGTTGTGTCACGTTCCTCTCATTCTCTGTAATTTTGTCTTGTCAGTCTGACGATTGTGTCTCATCGTGGTCTGTGTTGCCTGAGTCCCAGTGACTCATAGTTGACTGAGACTGAAGCCATTTATAATTTCATAAAAGTTTAATATAAATTTATTTAAGTGAATATTCTGTAATTACACATAAATATGACCCAAAACATCAGCAGATTTTACAAGTAATCTGATCCAACAAATGAGACATAACTTGGTGATTTATTTACTCAGGAAAAGGATCCAGTATTGCACACTTCATGTACCTAGCAGTTCAGTGTTACTCTTACTGCACCCTTTTTGCCTGGGATTAGGCGGAGTTCAGATGGACTGTGTCGCTGCCAACATGGTGGCAGTTGGAGCCTCTCACTCTGACTCTGAATGACTCTTTAGAAGTCCTACCTTACCTGTGGCCGGAGCATCCACATATCTCGCTGCATAATTTGAGGCTGAATTCCTGCCTTTGCTGCATGTTGGCTCTCTCCACCCAAACTGCTTCCTCTCTGCTGTCAACTGTCCATTAAAGCCCCACAAAATCATTTACAAAAATAATAACTTACACTGTTCTGTACTGAGGAATGGACTTAGAAATCCTCCAAACTGTTGTAGATGTTGCTGTTAATGTTGCACAGGGAGACACTCGTGTAGAAAATCTGCTGATGTTTCTGACTCATATTTATACAGAAATATAGAAAATGTCTTAAGCATTCACAGACCTTTAAACACCACTGTGATCTCTGGCCCATGTGGAGCTGTAATCGGCTGTTTTAAATCAGAATAGTTTAGCTTGCTTGTTGGGGAAGGTGAATGTGGTTTGCCCCTTTTTCTTCTTCTTTTTAGGTCAGTCACATTGTTTCCACTCTGCCAGGCAGGCTCGGTTAATTAGAGTAATTGAATCCATCTTAAGTAATAACACAAACCATGTCTGGACCACATGCATTAATGGTGACGCTCTGCTCGCTCCTTGTTGTTTGGAGTTGTTAAAGGAGGTTGTGCTTCAGTCCCATGTCACAGCTGGTGTGTGTTATTTCTGGAAACTTGGACAGTTTCAGAGGTCTTCAAGGAGTCGCAAGGCTCCCTGGAAGCAACTCTACAGAGCAGAGTAGCCGTCCTGCCTGCTTCCTTGCACATCCAAAGACACGCTCTTCCCCTTTCTGCCTCCACGCAGTGACTGTGTATACAAACGCTGGTACAAAGTGTGCTTTTGGTCAAGCTGAGAAGTGGAGCGTGTCAGTTTAATAGTGCTCAACTTGAATTAATTTCAAAGCTGCATTTCTAGTGAGATGCAGGTGTCCTTCCATGAAATCTGAGTGTGTGTTAGAAGAAGCACCGGTGGTGTGTGTTTCTGTGGGCCATAAATCTCGGTGTTTTGATCGAATACAATTTCACGTTCTCACCCTGAAGATGAAGTTATCTGACAGAAAGCAGCGCTCGAACCACTGCTGCTGTTTCAAATCACAGATCTGAGTCTGAGGCCTTTGGCACATCAGAGCAGGTTCAAACCAAACACACCTGCTGCAGACACCTCAGACCAGCTTCTATCAGATCATCATTGTAGACGTGCACACCATCGGCATCATTGTGATTTGTGCATCCTGTGACCTGTGCCATATAAATTACAGCATCGCCGTGCTGTGTGGCTTTATGTGTGATGATCGTATGTTAGCAATTAGCTCGCAGTCATACCTGCAGTGTATCCTCAGTGTTGATCAGTGAGGTCTGTTGGCAGTCTTTTCTCTTACCAGTAAATGCCAGAGGTCGCTGATTTATACTGACCAGGGTGAGGTCGGCTCCAGAAAGGAGGAAGCGAGTCCAAGACTTGTGTGTTTTGGCTTCAGACAATTACTGCATCCCCTTGACCATTAATGAATCTCTGTGATAAGGAAATGATAAATGACGAGAGGAGTGGAGAAACATGTAGAGGAAACGTCATGCGTCAAGCCTCCCAGTGCTTCTCCACCTCCTCTGAGACATCAGACACTGATTTATTTACATTAAATCAAGGCAGAACGGTCAAGTTAAAACATCTGAGAGTGATGCTGAAGTGTTTTGCACTTCCTTTTGAGTACTTTTCCAACTTATTCTTTGTGTTTATTTAGGCGCGTGGTCTGAATTATTTGATTTGATTTTTAGTGGAACATTTTTTGTCAGAATATTGTGTCACTGAAACACACACAGTTGCTTGAGCTGCTGCCAGTTTCTGCTTCTAGGATTCCTAGTTTCTTCTGGGAGATCTTCTTTTGGGGATTTTAGGGTGAGTAGTTCAGACCCTGGTCTGTAGATTCAGCACTGACATGAGTTCTTATTAGGCTGTGGTGTTGCTGTGTGTCTGTCCATCACACAGTGAGGTCATCACACGCTGCCTGGCTGTCTTTGTTGTCGCTTGTGTTATGCTTGTGTTGTACTGTAAAGTCTTCTGCGCAGACTCGTGCCCGGCTTCTGTGTGACATTCTTTCACTGTTGTTGCACTTTTATTAACCACCAACACTTGTTTTCAGTTGTGTATCTCCTCTGCAGTGCTGACCACCTGAGACTTTGTTTTAGTTGTGAATTTTAATTTAAAATGGACTCTTGTATCCCATGATTCCCTGCAGTTCTTCGCTCGCCTGTTCCTGGAAACAAGAGGCCCAACCTGGTGGCGAAACCTAATGGTGAGGGCAACAGTGATGGATGAACAGAACATTACTGTACTGTGACTGGACCTGTGCTGCTTCATGAGCTGCTGGTTCACTTTCTTGCTGAGAGCACAAAGACTGGAAGCAGCCCAGGTTAAGCCTGTGCTGATATAAGGAGTTAGAAATGCTGCTTGTTTTTGTTTCCAGTCTTTATGCTAAGCTAAGCTAAGCTAATTGTCTGCAGCTTCCTGTTGACGTCCATCTTTTCATCTGTCAGCAAGAACTATTGGATACAACCAATCAATGAGCCATGAGGGTGATCGATAAGTCTGCCACCTGCCACATCTGTACTATTATGAGGTTCAAATTCATGTCAAATTTACATGACTTATCAGTTACCCTTCATATGTGATGCTTTCTTAATTTGATCCTGCCTGTCTTCTTAGACTTCCATCCACAGGGCCGCAGCTTCAGTGTGCCTGTCACTGATCTTGCTGCATTCTGCAAAAGAAAGCGACTCCTCAAACAGCTTGCAAAGGAATGTTCAGTCTTTCCTAATGCACAAAGCAGCATTTTGTTAACAAAACGTCTCACCGCAGCTGCTGTATTGTTGAAGCTTTCTCTGTTTCACTCATTGTGTGTGTGTGTGTGTGAGCGAGCAAGAGAGAGAGAGAGAGTACATCTGGGCATCCTTGGTCTCAGCAGATATCTTCTGGCTGCCCTTTATCCCCTTTAAAGAGCACAAGAGATATTATTCAACAAGCCATCTCTGATCTCTCAGCAGCCAGGAAAAGGCCACTGGGTTGCTCAGTGAGGATGGCCAGAGCAGATGGATCGCAACTGTGTATGACTGTGAGTCAGACGATGGACTCACGAACTCATCTCTCCTCCTCCACCTCCTCCTGTTCTCTGTCCTCAGATAAACCCATGGACCTGAAACAAGGAGACAAAGAGTCCATCTTGAAGCCATTCCCCATGGTCACAGCCAAGCCCAGGCTAGAGCGCCGGCAGCAGACAACAACCACCACCACCACCACCACCACCACCACCACCACCACTACCTCCACAGCCCCGGCAGTAAACGGTATGAGCAACACCACAGCATGACTTTTTATATCACCTGGATACGAACACACTGCCATGAAAGGAGCATGTGGGGTTTAAACAGCTCTGCAGTCATTGCATGGGCGGGGTAATAATAAACAGGACACGGTGGTGATGCAGCTGGCAGGTGTGTGTAGTTGTAAGATAAAGAGAGATAATGTGAGTATTAAGAACACAAAGAGTCTGAGTACAGGTGCTGAGCAGGCTGGTCGATGACTTGGGCCAGAGCTGTAAAAATGAGGACAGAGAGCGCTGCCAGGGACTGCTGGCACATCCCACTGACATCAGCTCCTCTCCATCCGTTCCCTTTCAGGCAGCCGCTTCGATATCAATGAGAACTCCTCCATATTCAGACCTCTGCCTGCCTCAGAGGTCGACATCATGGGCAAGAAGCGCTTTGTTGGTAAGACTTCATCAGCTCCACTGCAGAGTACTGGGCTCCATTCATCAACACATTTTCCTGAGTAACACCTGAACTCGTCTCACCGGCCTGCAGCTCCACATGTGATCTACAAGACGGACAAGAAGCCAGACGAGCCGTGCTCCATCACCTCCTCCCTCGCTTACTTCCCCGATGAGGAAGGCGGTGACCAGAACGTGACCGGCCCTCCTCGCGTGCCGCCGTCCAACCTCACCGTGGTCACAGTGGAGGGCTGCCCGTCCTTCGTCATTCTGGACTGGCAGAAGAGTGACAATGAAACAAGAGGTACAGTGGAGACAGTAGGTGGTGTTTACTGCATAATGACCTGCGCCGCACACAGGCGGAGGCTGTCTTCTGTGGGCGGGGCTTTCCTCCAAATGTTCTCTACACTCAGTCATTTGTTTAGAAGGCTCAACATGAATCAGGATGACACTGGATGCACGATGTGACCTTTTCAAAGTTCTGATTTAATTCAGCATTTCGTAGCTAGTAACCCTTCATTAAAAACAAAGATGGAGTCCCACCGCTCTGTCCACTGAAATACTTTAAAGTATAAAAGTACAAAGTAACTACTCTAAAAAAACATTTAGAGAGTGAGACATCATTGTTATAAAAGATCTTTGGAGCACCGTGAGGACAGATGATGGACTACATGAAAACATGTTCGCACGGGATCGACCCGCATCCGGGTAACGAGACTGTTTTCAAAAAGTAATTCGTAAAAGTACAGATATTTGAGTACAAATATACCGAAGAGAAGCAAAAAGTAAATAAGGTGACGAGGTGTTTGTACTTGACAGCAGTGAGTTTAATCCACAGAGGATTCGTGGGTTTTGTTTTTAGCTTCTAGCCGAGCACAGACCAGAGTCTAGGGAGAGAGTGATGAGGACCAAACTGTGACGGCTAGAGTTCTGGATCAGAACATCTTCTAAACGACAGTGGTCAGTTGGTGCTTCTCATGGCGGGTGGTGTGAATGTTGTGTTTGTGTGGGGCGGACTGTCTCAGCAGCTGTTTCTAATCCTCTTTTGTCAGAGTATGAAGTTGTGTCCACCACCAAAGGACCAAACGGAGAGGAAGTGTCGATATTGACGACCAATCAGACGCACACAGCCGTCGAGAATCTCAAGCCAGAGAGCAGGTATGGACGCCACGATGGCTGTAAGTCCTTCGGTTGGTCAGGTCCTCTCACTCTGTGTAGGTCAGGTGGTCTGCTTTTAATGTGATCTTCAGACTCTGCAGTGACTCATAGAAAATGGACAGAGTGACAGAGGAGCTGTGGGTGGAGCGGGTCACGGAGGTTTTAATTAGATCTCTGCATCTGGAGTCTCCAGACTCAGCAGAACCCTCCTATGGGCCGGGTCTGCTGCATCAGCTGCTGCCAGCACATCTGAGCGCAGCACGTGGAATAACCATCAGCTCTGTGTGTGTGTGTGTGGCTGTCAAAGGCATGAAAATCTGGAGATGAGAGGGATTTAGAGGGAAAAACTCCTCAAAGTTTGAATCATGCCGATTTATTTCCCCTTTTTCCTTGTTCCTCATTTTCTTTCAGTTACGAGTTCACAGTGACTCCGAAGAACGAGCTGGGGACGGGACCTTCCAGTGATCCTGTGACTTTCAGCACAGAGTCAGGCAGGTTTTACAAACCACTGAACACACACACACACACACTCTGCATGTTAAAGTAGGTGGTCTGTTTTTACTCCTCTAACCGCTCCAGATGAGCTTTATCTCTAACATGATCCACCTGGGAGTGACTGAAGATGACTCTGCTCTGCTTTACTGGGTCCTGCTTTGTGCAATCAAAGCCGTGTGGGGTTAATCACTGTGATTATTGGGCTCTGATACAAACTGTGTGTTCTTCTTCTTGTGACTGTGTTGTGTGTTTTCCTGACATCTGTAGCGGATCCACGAGTCAGCGAGCACGTCTCAGGTGAATACTCTTACCAGAGTTTTTCACTCTCATCAGAGAAACATCTGCTTTAGGGTTTTGTTTGTGATCCTCTCCTCACAGGTAAAGATGCCATCTGGACGCAGTTCCCCTTTAAAGCGGACGCCTACTCCGAGTGCAGCGGGAAGCAGTACGTGAAGAGAACCTGGTACCGAAAGTTTGTGGGCATCCAGCTGTGCAACTCCCTGAGATACAAGATCTACCTGAGCGACTCGCTTAACGGTATTTAGACAAAGCACGGAGCAGCAGCCAGTCAGAAAGCAGTGGTTATCTGCATGATGTCGAGGCTGAAGCAGTGTTTGACCTGCATGATGATGTGTTAGAGGTCTGGTGGTTAAACTCAGCTTCCTCTCTGTAGGAAAGTTTTTTAACATCGGGGATCAGACGGGACACGGCGAGGACCACTGTCAGTTTGTGGACTCTTTCCTGGACGGGCGGACTGGAACACAGATGCTCTCTGACCAGCTACCAAGCAGATCCGGTATTCAGATGAACCCAGAACTCACCCATGTTCAGTCTGTGTGACCAAAAGTAAATGGACACCGTGTTCCACTAGATCTGCTGCTGCTGCTGATTGTTTACATCATTGATTGATTGTCCACGATTAATCAGTCGGTGTATTTGATGGACAGTTCAGAGGATCATGAGGATTCAGATGATCACTGTGTGTGTGTGTCTGCACTGAAAAAGCTGCAGAAATATTCTTCACAGTTTGATGTCCTGACCTTAGGGCCACCTGACCTCTGACCTCATCACCCTTCATCAGACTTAATGGGAACCAGAAACATGGAGGCTGGGCTGTCCACATATTTTTGGTCATAGAGTGGAGCGAGCTATAAATTGGGACATAACACGGTAATGTTTCTGTTACGGTTCTACATGAAATGATTGATCTGCTCTCCGTGTCTCCGTCAGGCTTCTACAGAGCGATGAGACAAGAACCCGTCAGCTTCGGGGAGATTGGAGGAAAGTCCCATGTGACTTACGTCGGCTGGTACGAGTGCGGCACGCCCATACCTGGGAAGTGGTAGGAGCCGTGCAGGAGGATGACTTCCACAGCGGTGGGGAGGAGGAGGAAGATGATGATGGGCATCAAGGACGCCTGTATAGGCCTGAAGGGAGGTGGGCCTTTCTCTTATGTTACCATGGACACTGTAGCTGGCTCTGTTTGAAGGACTATAAGGTGTCACCAAACCCTCGAGTGCATTTGTAACAACTTTAACTTCTCTATTTATCAAACGAAGGCAGGAGTGTGAGTGAACAGTGGATATACAGTAATCTCAGATGTTGGGAAGCTGGCTCCCAAAGTGTAGTAACATGTATGATAATATTTATCATGAATACTCTGCGCGCGCTCCTCTCAGACGTACAACATGTCAGTGAGCACACGCATTGGTCATGTGTATTTGGAGAGGTGCCAGTCATTCTGTCATTGTACACGTGGACTGTAAGATACACACAGACATGCAGAACCGACCTTCTGCTGGCCCAAGGGGAGCGTTAGCAGTTTACACAGGGTTAAGTCTGTGTTCATATATGTATATGGTGTGAAGCGCAGTATGTTTTTACCGTTTAGCTCGACACAGCTCAGCTCACACAGCTTCAGCCGAGCTGGTAGAGCCCAGCTTTTCTATGGGGCCACTCAGAAACGACAGATTTTTGTATTTTTATGCCCGTGCAGTCCTGTATTAAAAAAAGAAAAAAAGAATAAATAATTCTATGAAAAATATAAACGGAGCTTCGGTGTAGCGTGTACATAGAGTTTTCATGCAGTTTTTATAGCTTTTCAGCAATAAATAATGTTTTTGTATTTACTGACATTTGGACGCTTTTATGGTCAAAGTCGGCTTCTATTAAAAATCACGTTTAAGATGAGTTTAGACACATTGATGAAGACTCTCAAAACCGGGTCCCAGAGTGGATAGATGTCGAACCTGCGTTTCCATACGTAACTTTTCTGAAACGGTGACGTCATTGCCCCGTCTGTCCCTTAACCTTCATGCGCTCACTCCAACAACAACAACAACAACAATGGCGGCTTACGGTTGTCGGGTTTTGTTTGCGTGCTCCATGTCTTCTTCTGTGGTAGCGTTACAGCGCCACTTACAGGCCTGGCATTTATACAACAGCATTATCGGTGGATGTGCGGACACACACATTTACTGTGGTAATGTAAACACACCATGGTTTCAGTAAATGTGTGTGTCCGCATGGATCCGCACAAAGCCACTGAAAACGCTGCAGTACATATGCCAGGCCTGTGAGTGGCGCTGTAACGCTGCCACAGAAGCGCACCAAAAATGAAGAAGAAGACACGGAGCATGCACACAGAACTCTGCGCCGTGAACAGAACAACATGGATCATTAAACTTGGTGGTTACTGTCCACCTGCCGCTCGCCGTGTCAGCACAGGAGCAGAAGATTCCGCTGTAAACACAAAAACAAGTTCAGTAGTTTGTTGACGTCGGAGTGAGCGCATGCGTGGTAAGGGGGAGGTGGAGCTGTGTCGTCATCGTTTCAGACGGAAACATGGAAGAGGCGTTTTCAAATCTATCCACTCTGGGAGCCGGTTTCAAATGTTATAAACTCCGATAACGCCGGATCCGTGTGGACGAAACTAGCTTTAGCTGATGGATATTAGCTTAGCATCACCACTGCTGCAGTTCCCAAACTTCAGAAAACTCTGAGATTAAAGTCACAAATTTGCAGGAAAAGTAAGGATTATTATTTCTGGTTTGTGTAAATACTGTTTAAACCACAGGATTATAATGTCTGGGCTGCATATTGATGCTGGGGGACAATGATCATCCAGCCGTACAAAGTCATTTTATGACTTTTTTCATTGATATGTTCAGTTTTTCCTCTTTTAAATTTATGATTTTTAATGTCCAAAAATAACAAATTTTTTTTCTGGCAAATTCTGACTTTGTAATCTCAGAGATTATCCACATGTGTTCATATATCTGAAAGCAGTTTTTTTCCCACTAATTACTGCTTGTTTTTAACATGTGGTCCTAATGTACCGTTACCACAGAGACAGTAGTTCCTTATCTTGTCTGAATGTGTGCAACAATAACCTGATTTGTACCAATAGGAGAGTCTGATCTCTAGGAAAAAAGGCGCTTGTGCATCTGCAGTAGAACTATTAATCTTCATCTGCAGTAGAAACACACAGATCATAAACATGTAACTCGTCGCTCCTCAGCGGACAAAACTCTCCTAATCTAACGATTCCAATTTGGCACAGATGGAGTTGAGAGTATTGCTGCACACACTTCTCCATATTATATTTAATAACTCCTCCTGCTCAATTCTTCTCACTCAGTGAGACAGTTTGACACGAAACACCGACCACACACTCCCCACGCCACATGTCCCAGCCAACCACAACCCACAGGCAGGAAAACAGAGCAGGAATACCAGCATTACCGCTGTTTTCCAAATCCGGCTGTGGGGAGAGCGGAGGAAGCGACGAGCCAAACTTAACAGAGACATGAACTCACAAACCACACAGAGCCTCGGTGTGTTTGTGTGTTCATGTACAGATATCTTTATGAGAACCAGTTTGTGTGGCAGACCATTGAAGTGAGGACATTTTTCTAAAGTGAGGACATTTTGGCCGGTCCTCACTGTCAAAGGGCTGTTCGAGGGTTTAGACTTCACTGGGTGAGGGTTACAGTAAGAGACTAGGGAATACATTATGTCAATGAATGTCCTCACAAAGGTAGCTGTACAGAGGGGGGAGACTGAGGAAGGGAGAGGGAGAGAGAGGGGGGGGGGCAGGAAAGGTAAAGGGGGAGGAAGAAAGAGAGAGAGAGAGGGGGGAGAGAGGGGGAGGAAAAGAGAGGGGAGACTGAGAAAGGTAGCGGGAGGGAGGGAGAGAGAGAGAGAGGGGGGGGGCAGGAAAGGTAGAGGGAGAGAGAGAGAGGGAGGAAGAGAGAGAGAGGGGAGACTGAGCATGGGAGCGGGAGAGAAGGGGGAGACCGAGAAAGGGAGAGAGAGGGGGGAGACCAAGAAAGGTAGAGGGAGAGAGAGAGAGGGAGGAAGGAAGAGAGAGGGAGAGAGAGAGGGGAGACTGAGGGAGAGAGAGGGAGGAAGGAAGAGAGAGAGGAGACTGAGCATGGGAGCGGGAGAGAGGGGGGAGACTGAGAGAGGGAGAGAGAGGGGGGGGGGGCAGGAAAGGTAGAGGGGAGGAAGAAAGAGAGAGAGAGGGGGGAGACTGAGAGAGAGGGGGAGGAAGAGAGAGAGAGGGGGAGACTGAGGGAGAGAGAGGGGGAGGAAGAGGGGGGGGGGGAAGTAAAAACAGCCAAGATCTACTAAATGTGAAAGCAAAAGCATGAGGGGCTCTGACCGGGTCTCAATCATTTATTAGGTTCAAGAAAAAAATGTTACAGTTTATACATAAAGGACTAATCTGACTTGAAGGTGGAATCTGATATATTAGTAAAAACCAGTGATGAGATAAAGAGAGAAAGGAACAACAAGCCGTGCTGGAGGTGACATGAGGCCTTCTTCCAGACATGGGGACATGACACCTCCCACGAGCCGTCACTCAGCTAGTGTTCCCGACACGTCATTAATACCGACACGGTGCTGAACTTGATCAAACACAGAAAGACGAGACAAAAACAGACTAAAGGGAGATAGTGTCTTCAGAGTAAACTGGTCGATGGCAAAATGAAGCGTTACCATGAGACGGAGGACAGTTTGTGCAGCAGCCGGTTTGGGTCTCCCACGTGTGTGCGTGCAGACCGGTTACATTTTTACAATGACGGATACACGAGGGCGGAGGAGAGAGGGTGGAGGAGAGACAGCGTACAGACACTAACCATCAGACTGAGGGGGGTGCTTGTTTTATATTTGATATTTGAACTAGGAGGGGAGGGGGGTGCAGCAGCTGTTCCCTGCACCCCCCTCCAAACAGTTGGAGACAAACACATAATGTAAGGGGGCGTGTGGGGATCCCTCTTTTACCGGTACCCAGGCCCCGGCTGAGTGTAGCCCTGGCCGTAAGGGGGGCGGTTGCGGGCGTACGGGTTAGCGGCTCCTGGCGGAGGGGTGCTGCCGGGAGGCGGGGTGAATCCTGGGCGGGGCTGGTACCCTGTGCCGGGCTGGGAGCTGGGCGGCATGCTGTAGTTGGCAGGCTGGGAGGCCTGGGAGGTATAGTTTTGGGGTGGGAAGGCTCCTGGTGGGTACTGCTGGGCTCCCTGAGGTGGATGTGGTGGCTGCTGCCCACCCTGGAAACCCGGAGCTGGGGCCGGACCAGGAGCTGGAGCCTGAGAGGAGGGAGGAGCGTAGTTCTGGAACTGCTGCTGCTGCTGCTGAGGCTGCGGGGCTCCGGGCTGAGTGCTGTACCCTGCTGAGAGAGCGGCAGCGTCTCATTAGTGCAGTGAACAGGTAAAGAGTCCGCAGCGCTGACAGGTTCCTGTTTTTAACCCCGTTTAATCCTGTAGCTTCCTCTTACCAGGGTACTGCACGCCGTACTGCTGCTGCTGCAGCGGTGGGGCTCCAGGTTGCTGAGTTGGGTATCCACCCGGAGCTTGGTACTGCTGGTACACCTGACCTGGAGAGGCCGAGACAAACACCATCAGCACGCAGAATGACGACTGTCACGGAGTCCACCTAACACACTTCACTAATGCTTCAGGTCAAAGGACAACTTCACCTGCACATACATCCTTTTCTCCTTAATTTCTTGTTTTAATCCTGCAAATCTGCGACTTTCATGTCCACAAAGAGTCAAAGTTTCACATCAGTCATGACACAAAGAAGAATAAACATCATCTAAAATAAAATGTCTTTAAAAAGATCAGCTACGTGTGAGTTTCTGTGTTGAGGAGGCACAGCGCTCGGTCTGCTGTCAGCGTGCATCTCTGGATGTGTCTCCATGCAGCAGCTCAGTGGTCAGTATCGGTACTGCAGCTCCAAGTGTCCGAGTCGGACTTTTAGAGCTGCAGGTTAAAGGGCAGAGGTTTAACCACAAGTCAGCCGCCCTCAGCTCTCCTGTATAACACACTATAGTTAAATCAACAGTTAACCCATCAACACCAGCCTCCTGCAGGTACTGTTTGCAAAGGGAGAGAGAGGGGGAGACAAAGAAAGGTAGAGGGAGAGAGAGAGGGATAACCAAGAAAGGTAGAGAGAGAGGGGGGGGGGGCCGGGAATGGTAGAGGGAGAGAGAGGGGGGGGGGGGGGACCGAGAAAGGTAGAGGGGGAGGAAGAGGGAGAGAGGGGGAGGAAGAGGGAGAGAGGGGGGAGACCAAGAAAGGTAGAGGGAGGGGGGGGAGGAGAGAGAGAGGGGGGAGACCAAGAAAGGCAGAGGGAGAGAGGGGGGGAGGAGGAGAGAGAGGGGGGAGACCAAGAAAGGTAGAGGGAGGGGGGGGGGAGAGAGAGAGGGGGGAGACCAAGAAAGGTAGAGGGAGAGCGAGGGGGAGGAAGAAAGAGAGAGGGGGGAGACCGAGTAAGGTCTGTGACATCATCAGGAGCCTCCTGCAGGTACTGTTTGCAAAGCAATACAACAACAATATAAACAACAAGAAATCTGCCCCAAACACAGAGGGGAGCAGGATCATCAGCGGCCTGCTGGTCAGAGGGACACTTCACTCTACAGTTCACAGACCAGCTCTACAGTATAAACTGATCCCAGCTGTCCGCGGCGTTACGTCTCTCAAACACCGATCTTCTGACTGCAGTGACTGAACGATGCTGCTGTGGCAAAGAGTGTCTGAACATTCAGGCGTCCGTGTGAGTTTCTGGGTTTTCTGTCCTTTCATTACAAACGAGGTGCCCGCGTCTTCCTGGAAAACACCTGAACAGCTGGACCACATGATGGAAACATCTGCAGTCACTCTCTCAGAACTATTTCTCACTGATCTGCAGCAGAACGCTGCGCTCGCTGCACGTTACAGTCCCGCTCGCCTTCAGGCCGCGGCGCAGCAGCGTGCAGCTGTCCGAGCAGACGTAAACACCCCAAAGACTCCTGCATCACAACATCTGCACCATCAGCAGCTTTTATTAACCATGACCTCACCGCTCCACACAGATGGAGGCTTATCACCGGTGATGGTGGTGATGCTCTGGGTTTCCATGGAAACGTGGAGCAGCACAGCCAGTCAGCGGGAACATATCTTAATTTCACATTTCACACGACTTTATGTTTCAGAAACAACATGCAGATATTTTCCCCTCGTTATCTTAATTTGCTCGTCAAGTTTTCCATCGATGCCTGAATGTTCAGCACGCGCTTAACAAAGCAGAGGGAGGACGCGTTCAGCAGGTTTTAAGGAAACTGTACTCTGCACTTCACAGGAAGTCAGCTCTCCTTAAAGGGACAGTCCGCCCCAAAATCAAATATTCATGTCTTTGCTATTCACCCAGCGACGCTGAAAAGTTTGGAGATCGGTGGATTCTCTCATACATACTGCGTCAGTCCAGCAGCAGTAATAAATATCCGACCAATCACTGTCAAGTCTCAATTACAGAGAAATAACCCACAGGTCTATGGCTGATGTCATAAAAACAATATATCTGGAACAAACACAATGATATGAATGTTTGATTTTGGGGCTTAGCGTCCCTTAAAACAGATGTTTGCCAAAGCTGCTTAGGCCCGACAAGCTGTCACCACACTTGACAACTGAATACGTGACGGCGTGCAGCTCTGTGTGTCTCCTATAAACGATGTGGCAGCCATCTGTCATCTGCTCCAACGTGAACACTGCGGCCATCACTGTTTGAGCGGTGAGCTCCTCATCTGTGATCCATCACTCTGTTACGTCAGAGGGAGGGAAGGATGCTGGACCTTTGGCCTCCAGGCTCAGTTCGCCGCTGTGTGGCTGAGAGGTCGGCAGTGAAGACAGATTTTCACTGGCGGCGGTCCTGCTGACCTCCGCATGCCTGACGAAGGAGTCATGAGAACCACGTCCCATTTTTAAATAAACATTTCACACCAAACACACATCGGCCCATCTGATAAAGAGACTCGGCCACAGCCGGAGCCGCTGCTACACGTGCTCACAGTTACATGTAAATTACTGAATCTGCATCCTCTGCTTATGGATCTTGTTAGCAGCAAGTCTGCATCAAACGTGAGCTTCAGGCTTCCTCTGAAAGGCCACACGTGTTATAAATACCTGTGTAGTTTGCCTCGAGGCCCAGAGACGAATAACACGAGGCCAAAGAGTTTACTGCGAGGGTGTGCCAGAGAAACATCACGGAATCAAAGAAGAAGACGACACACGGCGAGCTGGTGTCTGAGCACAGCCGTGAGGAGCGCCGCCGTCAGCGCTCAGCAGCTACACGACAGAGAAGAACCTGCAAAACCCTGGCACAGCTGGCACCTTTAATTCACTTCTATTACATGGCACCAATCATCACAACTCTCAACTCTTCCTATGATTAAATAAATGTAAGACAGCTGTCTCACAGAAACCCAGACCAGCAGTGGCAGGAAAACTGTGAACAGGAAGAAACCTCGAGCAGGACCGGGCTCATAAGGGATCAATGACTGATCGTGATTAACCACAGTAATTTGGCTCTCTATATACAATGTGACTGATGAAACGGGCCAGCATCAGCTCGGATCTCCTCCCTGTTCATACGTGTCACTGTGTTTTAAAACATTCCTTCACTCGGCCTCACAGAGTTCAGGCTGACCTCATCACAAACAACAAGCCTCTGCTCCTTCCACCTGAAACTCTGCTGGTTCCCCTCGGCCTTCCAGCGCTCTGACGAGTCGGCCGTTTGTCTGAAACACGCCGTGTCGCTGGCTAACCCAGTGACCGCTACGCTCATCAGGCCAAACCGCAAACTCCCCGGTTAGACCGAGGTGTTTGTGCTGCAGGTGTGCTCAGGAGTCAGAGAGCAGGCCTCACAGGGTGCAGCTCCACGCTCAGCTGGGCCAAACCACAAGCAAAAGACAATCCAACACACTCACAGCGATCAGTATAAATAATACACCACGCTTCAGCGCCGTGGCTGCACCTGTCTGGACCTTTTTTCAGGAGACGAGCCAGACGAGCCCTGCGATCCAAACTGGCTTTTTGCTCTCAGTACACACGGCAGATGCCCCCACA
Source organism: Parambassis ranga (assembly GCF_900634625.1). Taxonomy (NCBI): domain Eukaryota; kingdom Metazoa; phylum Chordata; class Actinopteri; family Ambassidae; genus Parambassis; species Parambassis ranga. The sequence goes on along the minus strand of NC_041041.1, from coordinate 1,907,534 downwards.
CAGAAAATGTCTGATGCACCAGATCTGAGGATTTATGACTGAATTGTTACAACGGTGTTACAATGGTGTCTCTACAACCCAGAGACACCATTAGTGCCAACACACCGCTGCTGTTGCAAAGGATTATGGGTAAGCACAGCCAGCAGAGCACACTGGTTTGCATGCTGCTCGGGGCTACCACTAAACAGCACAGCATCATGGTCAGTGTGACCCAGCCTGTGGGAAAGTTCATTCTCACATCATTGATCTTTATCGAGGATTAATTCATTCCTTCAAACTCGTTGAGGGAGCGCTGCGATAAGGCCTCTGCTGAGTGAGACAGATCTGCTGTTTCCACCGTGTGTGAGATTACAGCGTGTTGGGATCACCGTGCGTTCAGAGATCCGACGACCAAACAAGGAAACGAACTCACAAAACAACACGTCTGTGCAGCGTCCTCCGTTTGTGCTTCAGAGATTATCTGCTGCATGATTTTCTTGTTTTCTCTCCATTAGCCGTATTCAGATCCTAACACTGTTCTTCCACGTCATTAATAATCAGCTAATCTAATCTATTCTGGGTCACTGGCCAGACGAAGGAGGCAAATAAATGGGACTGAATCAGGACAACCCCGCGGAAGCAGAGCAGCAGCCGCTGTGTTTTAAGATGCTAAATGACACATGTTGCTTCAGTAAGCGGCTCCACCTACAGTGTTGGTGTGTGTGTGTGTGTCTTACCATCCATACCAGCTGGGGGTCCCTGCTGTACTGCTGCGTAGGGAGCCTGCGGCTGGGGGGGCACTCCTGGCTGAGGCGCTGCAGATGAGGAGGAAGCGATGCTGTCGGGGGTTCCTGAGCGCTCCTCTGCTGCAGCCGGTGGGGCAGCTGCACAGACGGCACAGGAGCAGACATGAATGCTTCAGAGCTACACAGTGAATGTAAACACAGCGCCCTCTGTGCCCTGCAGTACCTGCAGCCTGGTCCTCGCTCAGGCCGAAAGCGGAGATGACGTTCTTGTTGACCTCGTCCTGGTTTTTTAGGGGGTCGAAGGCCGACATGCTGGCTGCGCTGACAGGAGTGGCCTGTTTCACTGTAGGGTCTGCTGCCAGAACTTTGCCTTCACGTCCATCCACAGCTTCTGGAAACACAGGAGGAGGAGCACAGACATGGAGGATTACTGCCTACAAACGCCTGCACATGTTCATCAGCCACAGCTCTGATGAAGAGGAAAGGGCCTGCATTCGGTCGACATGTGGGCGACGGTGACCGCACTCAGACCGGACTAAACCAGTGTGTGTACAGTAACAAACCTTTTGTGTAACTGCAGACGAGTTTTATTTAAAACTGAATAAAAGGATTAACAACAGTGACCGCCTCTCATAAACCGTCTCAGTCTGGTGCCAGCGTCTTTGATGAACACAGCTCCTGTCAGGCTGTGGAATACGAGCAACTGTTGGTCGCAGTGATGTCACACAACGTGAGAAACACAAAGACTGTGTGTGGTCACTTCGAGCAGACTGACACCATTTTAACTGCTCAGGATCAGTTTCACACAGAAAGTCACAGCTAAACAAAACCGACTCTGGATGAAACGTCTGTCTCCTACTCAAGAAGCAGGACGGAGAGCTGGACAGTGAGTGCACCAATAAGAGCATCGTTAGTGCTAACAGGAGAAATAAACCCTATTTTATGATTGTTTAATGGTCGTTAAACACCCACATGACTGCACACCTCCTTATTACCCTGCATGGAGCAGGGATGCAGCTATTTACTTGTTAAGTGTATGCACTTTTTTGCTGTGTTTTGAGAAAATAATAAAGACTGTTTGTGAATTTCAGCAAAGGAACCCACAGGCCCGTAGAACCAAGTGAAGACCAGTGAAAACGTAATCACTTCACTGGACACAAAAGAAGGTAGAAGGCTCAAATCAACTGTTTTATATAGTCTATCTGCGATAAGGTAACACCAGCTGATCTTGGCGTCGAGGTGCTTACCGCTGTCCGGTGCTGTAGCAGCCAGGCCGGGTTCTGTGGGGGGCTCCAGGCTGTCGAGGAGGGTGTTGACTTTATTCCTGAGCTCAATGAGCTCCCTGCGCAGGTACTTGACCTGACTGGACTCCAAAGGCCGCGGCTGACCGTTCACTGAAAGGAACAAAGACGAAGCAGAAGGAAACAGATTATTCCAGCTCTGATGAACTCTCCATGTGTATCTCATGTCCCAGTGCGGCCTGGGAAGTGTTGACAGAGATCATCATCTCATTGGCATGGACTCTGGGAGGTCTGCAGAGAACCATGTCAACAACTCAGCAGATTGTAAACAAACCCAGAAGCAGACTCACTCCTGTCTGAATATAAGTATAAGTAACATGAGGAGCCAGAACACGGCTCTGCGTGAAGTGTGTGCACGTTTTGAATGACGACCTTTTCCACACGGCCATTTAAAGGCATCATCATTATTACCACCACACCCTGTCGGCCAGGCCCTCGCTGCTGGGAAGCACCAGGCGGGAAGGCGGCGGCCTGTTCAAACCTCCACCTGCATCCAGCCGTTACCTTCTCACTGCGAACTGACTGAGGAGGAAAATTTCCACTGCGAAAGCACAAAAGACTGGAGATCAGTCCGCATTCCTTCCTCACACACGCTGCGCTGTCTGAGTGGATAATGCTGAACAGAGATGCCTGGTGTCATGCGGCCCTGAGACGCATGCCATCATCAGATTCCAGCTACTCTCTGTGCCTTCGTATCTCCACACATGTTGGACAGTGCGACTTCCACGTGAGGTCCTGACACGTACCGACGAGCCAGGACTCAGCTTTGATTTGTGAGAATAAAAAAAAAATCATCTTCCAGGCTAATAACAGCAGAGGCAGAGCACAGGAAACATCACGACTGTCTGAAGGATGAGCGTGACTTCCTCTCACCTCCACCATTATTATTTTTATGGGAAGCTCTGAAAGAAAACTTAACAGCTGCACACACCCGGCTTTAAATTATTATTTACAAGTAGTCAGATGTTAGGAGTGAAAACATCAGCCTGCTTTTTAATTTGCACATTTCCCTGTTATAATTCCTGATCCATTAAACCCCGGCCTTAATCTCAGGCAGCGCTGCAACATGTCTGTCAGTGGTACTTACTAAGGAAAGCGTGTGTATCCTTAATGTTTATCATTGCGTTTACATTTAGGGTGTACCCAGCCGCTCACATACTGACAGCTGTTATTGCCCCACCCCCCCCTCACAGCACTGCTGCTGCAAGCGGACAACAAATCTCCACACTGCAGCACTTCCTGTCTGAGTACACAGCTTAATAATCCATCAATACCCCATCATTCACAAAGAAATGTAGCAGACTGACAGCAAAGCTGATGGCGTATATATTTCATAATAATCCCACTTCAACACATTATACATGCTCAGCTGTGTGAAACCCCTGAAACTTCAAAACAACTCTGTCATTCCTGACAAACACGAGCCCCAAACAACACGTCAGTGTGAGGCCTGTGGGCTGTTTGACACATACAGTCGTTGCTCTGTGAGCTACACCTGAGGTCATGCAGCTACAGAGTGGGTGGATGAGTGTGGACTAGCTCATGTTTAAGATTAAGAACCAGTACAACTGGTACACAGTGTTTGTTGAACCAGTGCTAAGAGACACACAGAGGTTCCAGCCAAAGTGAGTCAGGAGGAGGTGCACTGCCCTCCAGTGACCGGCTGCTGGAACAGCTGAAACAACGTACTGTAAACATCTATGAGCCGACAACAGAGAAGGAAAGGGTTAATATCTTACCAAACAAAGTCAGTTTGAGTATTCTACTGCACTGAATGGCAAAGGAGAGGTCAGAGCTGTCGAAGATGGTGATGAGGTCATCATCTGTAAGGAGAAAACAAGAAAAACTAAATGATCAACTCAAGAAATCATCAATCAGCTCCACAGAAAACACACAAAAACAGGAGAGAGTTATTTAAAGAAAGTTATTTACAGAGAACCCTGGGCCTAAAATGACCTCCCGTGGTGGAAAACTGTGAGGAGGAGGAGGAGGAGGAGTTACGAAACACAAAGAGGAAGAAGAAAATGTCTTCCTCCTCTGTCCTCTCTGTGTGTGTCCATGTCCTCTCTGAGTGTGTGCTGGTTGTATGTTGAAACACACACACAGTGCAGAGCAGCACAGATGATGTGAAGATATTTTTACAGAAGAAAACCATTAGAGTTAAAGTTAAAGTTAAAGTAGCAAATCCCAGAGTTCTGAAAGTCGGGCAAGATCTGAGCTTTTTCAGAACAGGTGACGATGAAATGTGTCAACTGCAGCACCACGGTAACATCTGAATGCGCCGTGGAGTATCTCTGTGTGTTACCGTACACAGCGCGGCCGTGTCTCTCCAGAGAGTAGATGGGATTACGCAGCACAGCAGCGTGGAAGAGACGAGGAGGGTCGGAAAGATGTTACCGGTAATGACTTTGTTTAATATTGTGCGCACGGTCCGTATTGAAGACACAAGCAGGCCGGGTGTGGCCCGCGGGCCGTACTTTGCCCAGCTCTGGATTAGAGCAAAATGTCAACCCTGGAGCTGATCATTAATAGATAGATAGGTAGACAGATAGATACTGTATTGATCCCAAGGGAAATTCAAGTGCTAATAATCAGTATTAATATCTTTGTACTGATGATACACATGATTGACACATCAACACATCTCCTGGCTAAATTTAATATATTTCAGTACTTATTGTACATTGGCATGTTTAGTTTACTATGTCTCCCTACTGAGACTCAAAGATGGCCCCTGATCCGATCACAAACGTCACAGACGGCAACAGCATCGCCCACGCCTCCTCACTAAGACGAGAGTTCAGCCTGTTCCTCAGAGTCACTGAGAATGTTCTTTAATCTCTTTTAAACTCAGACTCATTGCTGCATATTTTAGGATTAAGTTAGGATTCTTAGTTTATGTTCCCTGCTCCATGCCCTGTGGTCTGACTGACCTTCGTCCTTGTACTTGATGGTGACCTCATCGTTGCTCTGCAGCTTGCCTCTGAAGACGCGCTGCATCATCAGCACCAGCTCGTCGTAGGTAATGTCTTCATTATGGATAGGGATGCGTCTGATGTCGTCCCCCAACTGGGCTTTGATGATCAGCTTCCCGCTCAGGTCCAGCTGGCCGTTCATGGTGCCGTCCGACCTCTTCTGCTCCCACCACTGAACAGAGGCAGAGGAGAAACCAAACATGTTACACCACTTTTTTTTTTTTATTTCTGAATTTCAGGTAATATTTACATGCTATAAAAAGAGATGTGGTGGATGTAGTAAAACAGTGAGCACCCTCACAGGCTGTGGAGGGGGTTAGTCGGTGTATCTGACTTGATTGAGCTGATTGATTAAACAAACGTTGATCATTACTGAGGGCAGAAGCTTCCCTTTGCTCTGAGGACTTGATTAATCAGTCTCCATCAGTCACTCCTCAGCTCTGACTTCAGAGTCTAAGGGTCGACCATCACACGGTGAAGTGGCAGACACAGCCCTCCTTACAGACTTTGACCCAAAATATATCCCATCATGATAAGAGGCTGGTGAATGTTACAAATATGATTAAACGGTGATCATCTGTGTGCTCAAACACCTTCATTGAACTGGATTAAATCTACAAGATGACAAATATCCAGTATTGTGTGCCTGGATGGATTATCTATGACGTTACCTGCTGATGTTGTAAGCTGGACAATATACTACAGTGGATTTAATTCCAGATATGCTGCGGCTCTGGATGTCCCAGCCAGATGAATAATTAGCTGGATGCTAGGGATTGTGTGGTAGCTAACGTTTAGCACACAGTTACCTTCTACGGTCACAAATATAACGCTGATTTCTACCGATCTACCGAAAATGAGTGTGTACATGGACCGGAATCAAAGGTTTAAAATGTCACTGAAGCGCTAACGACGGCTGCAAACGACGTTCATTCGCAGAGTCATCTGTCAGTGGCCCGTTAACAGCAGAGAAGTGACTGCTAACGTATGTTCGACTGTTTACCGACTGACAGGTCATTCGTTACGGTTCAGACATTATGTACACATAATGTAAGTCAAGTAAATAATACATATTGTTTAGTTACAAACTGATAGATGCTGCTAAACAGCTAGCTTTCATTTTACTTTGTAGCATTGGGTCAGCAAAAAAACGGCTTCCTGTGCAACCAGTAAAAGCTCCTTTTTAGCTGTCATTCCGGCCCAAGTAATAAACTTTAATCATGTCACAAGTTTGCCTTTCCTACAATCAAAAAATACAAAGCAAATCGTTTGATAAGTTCTCATCAATTAGCCCCCGACACCTGTTTGGGCGAGCTAGCGTAGCATTAGCTCCCTGCGTAGTGAACGTAACATTAGCCAGCTAGCGCTAACTAAACAGCTAGCTAGCTATGTAGTTAGACAGCGATAGCAGTGAAACTGAATGGTTACAACTAAACGCATATGTACATATGGACTCTAAACCAAGCAAAGTAGTTTACCTGAATCAGACGACTTGACCACGCTGTGTTTCACAGGTTTCTCCAAACTGTGAAAATCTAATTTTGTTAGCTAGCCTAGCTAGACCCGGGTAACAGCATCAGGAAGTGTCCTCCGGACTGTCAGCGTCAACCAGTACGTGGCATTCCTTCCGCGCAGGCGCAGTCTATCTGGGGCTAAGTGCGTTGTGACCATACAGACTGAAGATTAAACATGTACACAAGCTTATTACATTTTATATATATATATATATATATATATATATATACACATATATATACACATATATATATATAATATTTTCATTTTAAATATATATATATATATATGAAAATATTATATATATATATACACACATATATATACGTGTATATATACGTGTGGTATTTAAACAGGCATTAATCACATGAACTTTAATGTAAATACGTAAAAACATGGAACAGGCAGATGTTTGATTATGTTTTTATTGGCTTAACTGCATTTACAAAGGTAGACTTAATGAAAGAGACAGCACGCCCACTTCCTTTAACAAAAGCAGCAGCCAGGTCACGTTCTGTTCCCAAACCACTGGAGAAAATCAGCTGTCATATTCCCATGTTATTAATGTTTATATATATCCCACACTCAGCTAAAGCCACACTACATCCTGTATAATAACTTGCATCCTGTCATACAGTGCAATAACCTTCTTTTTACAGCTCTTATGTAAATAATGTTGATTGTCATTTTCACCATACCATACCATAATGTGCAATAAGAGTTCAGTACTGAAGTCACTTTATTCTGGTATTTATTCAAGCATTCATTCACCTTGTATTCATTTTTATTTATTTTTGCTATTTTTTTTCTTCTTACATGTGCTTCTACTGCTGTAACACTGTGAATTTCCCCTGAGGGGGACTAATAAAGGATGATCTTATCTTAAAACAAGTAGCTCTTTTCCTCCAGCTTGCTATTTGAAGACAATGACAGTGGACTGTTCACGTTTCTACCTGCAGGCCATCAGGCTGCTAAACCACTGACTAAACTTTGAACATTTATCATGCAACATCATTGCCACAATGCAAAAATTGCACATATTTGTTTTTGCTGTAAGAAGTAAACATATCTGCACACTCAGATTCCATAATCGCAAAACAATCATTTACTTCTGTTTGACATCATAGACATAAAAATTATACTGTGTTGTAGAGCAACATCTTGTGATTCTGACGGTGTCCATATTTTTTGTCTGAAGGCTTCGGTTGGGACAAAAACAGAAGTTGTTTAGAGGGTGTTTTTACATTGGAAACGCATTAGGAGGGGGACAGAGAGAGCTGCAGTTAGGGGCAGTTGATAAGCATTCAGGTTGCCATGGATACAAGCTGGCAGGCAGGGCTGTTACCGTGGTGACAGGCTGACACAGGATCAAAGGTATGCCTTTGATTCAAAGATTCGGAGAGCCAGATGAATTCAAAGCCGGAATCAGGTCGGAGCAGGCTTCGAATCTGGGGGATCACCATAAACAAGAACAAGAACTACATCTACTACAACCAACAGCGCTTCATTAACTTCACCTGTGACGCCGTGATGCTATCACAGGACTGGGTCAACAGCTGGGCAGGACAAGCCTGATGTCCTGGCAGAACAGGATGGAAATAGACATGTATCTGGCCCTGACCATGCACTGGACGCAACTGTCACCAGAGCCCTGGCTGGGCTGGAAACTGAGAATTCAGGTGTGAGCGATCCTTTCACACACCTGTGAGTGGAAGCATCAGAAACATCTCGCTGCATCCGTCTCCACAGGCCTGTTCACACACACTGCTTTGACTAAACGTTACTTTTTGTGGGGTGTGGGTGGAAATAAAGAGATTCTACCTCGTCTGATGACCCTGATGTGCTTCTCACAAACAACAGAGTCTGTGTGTTCTCTGAGGTTTAAACTAAGTCTTAATGATCCACTTGCTGAAGACCAGAGATGATGTCCTGGTTGATAGACAACAAATGATTTCTTTACTCTTATCTTTATTATTTACCTTGAATCCATTCTGAGCATTGATTTAAATTCATTAATACTTGTATTGCTTAATCTCTCACGTGTATTCCAAGTGTTTGATTCACATATTTATTCTAGGCATGTATTTTTATTTTTTTTTTTTATTTTAGATACTTTAGTAATCCCAGAGGGAAATTCGTTAAGGCTGCTGCCAAGCAGTGTCATACAATGACAGGTGAAGTGTCTTGCCCAAGAACACACAGTGACTGACACACAGCCACTGCTGTCCCCCAAATTGAGGTGATCTTTACTGTGATTTCCATCATTATTCTATTGTTATACCTGAATAATTACATTAAAATAAAATAAAATAAAATAAAATAAAATAAAATAAAATAAAATAAAATAAAATAAAATAAAATAAAAAAATAAAATATAAAAATAAATAAAAACCTGTGTCAGCAGCATGGCCTGCTGGACTGTGTGGAGACAGTCTGTCCATATGTATATGGAAATATATGTGATGTTACTCCTATGATCTCATACATGATATGTTACTGTCGTATATGATTATGCTCGTGCCTAATCTAAGATGTGTGTGTGTGTTCTGAGAAGCTGTGTCTGTTGGATAACAGAGGGTATAAGAAGGGAGCTGCTCAGGAGAGACCTGGAGCTCCTCCAGAGACTTCTGCTCCCTGCTGCAGGAATAAATGCACTCGAGTGATTAACAGTTGATACTTTGGGTTTTATTCCTAACATGTTTCTATGGTGATGTTGCACAATGAATAATAAGACGTATAAATTAAAATAAAAGTCTCAGCCGACTCTCCTCGGTTATTTCTTCTTCTTCTCCTGAGTGGCATTGAACCACGAGTCCAGAAGCTTCTTCATGTAATATAGCTGCCATGCGTGCACTTGGACAGCGACCACCATGATGAGGTACATGACAGTCACTGCAGAGAACCCAAAAATGAAGCGGTAGGCTTTCCCGTGTCTGTAAAGCTGCTGCGCCACAGGAAACATCTCCATGCCGCCATAAATAAGAGGCGCCACGGAGAAGAGGCCCGCGCTGATCATGGAGAGGACCAGGTAACTGATATTGTTTTTTGGCAGGGACAGGCTGCTGCAGAGCAGGGGGAGGATGCTGAGCAGGTAGGGGTACTCCCACTGGTACGGCATGGACACGGTGTCATGTGACACCAGGTTGAAGTGGCTGACGGTCATCTGTGCAGCCACCAGCAGCCAGATGAGGAGGTGCACCAGGTTTAGCTTCCGCACCTCAGACTTCAGGGAAGCGCTGCGAAACAGAACAACAATCACTGCTCCGTCCACACCGGTGGACCACACATATACATGAGGACAGCTGCCAGAGCAGCATCTGTGCAGGTCACAGCCCCTCAGCCTGAGACACAGCTCACCTCATCTGGTAGAGTGGGGCCCGCCTCTCTCTGGGTTTAAAATCTGTCCCATTGGAACCAGCAGCTCGGACACGAGACGTCATTGTGAGAGAAACCTGCAAACACAGAAGCAGAACTTCACAGGTTATCATCATGGATCCAGCATGGGAATAAATGCAGCATTCATTTGGATGTTTGGAATAAAAACAGATAAAATAACTCATATTTTTCTATTAAAAGGAAAAAGCTGATCAGCCCGATGTTTCAGTTTTCACCCTTTAAACAGACTCGTTTCCCAGAATGAGAACAATGGGGCGGTGATGGGGAAAGAGGCCACTAATCACATCATCACCCATAAGCACTCAGACAGACGTTCAGTTGTCAAATAAAGCAAACACAACAGCTGTTCACACAGAAAACGTCGCATTTCGAGCAGCTGCGTTGATTTGTAGCAAGCTAGCTCGTTAGCTGCTGATGCTAGCTAGCTAACCTCCAGTAATTCAGCGTTTATCTTTGAACAGATGCGTATTATACATTAATCTAACGCCGTTTAGTCGCCTGACGTCACCGCAGAGTGTGGCACGAAGAAGAACTTCGCTTACCTTTAACGTGTATTTGCTTACGTCCGTCCAACCTCGCTGTTTAAATGTGTGTCAACAGAAGATGTGACTGTCTCATCTCCGGCATCTGTGCGCATGCGCTGTATCAGCCGGAAGCCCACCCAGCGCAGCATCAGCATCCTCCGGTCACCAACACACCCAGAGCACCGCGTGGATTATAATATAACAAGCGTTTATTTTAAGATATATGTTTACTGTGAGCTATTGATTACCGGACAGATCTGTAGATTGATCAATAATCGGTGCCTTTGTGTTATTTTTTACAGATATAATGAGAAGAACATTATCTGATCCCAGAAAAGTACCAGTTTTCACATGAAATTGTGTTTTTAACCCTCAGGCGTCACTTTAATTTACTACCCTTTTGTGTCATTAGGGGACAAAAAAGTCCACTTCCAGAAAACTGCTATAAAAAATTAACAGATTAATATTTTTTCTTACTTTTTTCTGCATAAATATGTTAAACAACTTCAGCCCTGCTCAAAACTACCAAACATTAAATCATTTTGAGGAATTTAACCCTTTAAATGCCAGTTTGATTACTTGATGTCACAGTAATTTTTTTATGAAGAAAACACAAAAAATGAGTTATTTTCCACAAAACAAAAGTTAGGTGGCTGAGGCATTATTTTTATATCTGTCATGGATAGGTCAAAGATTAGCCAAAATATTGGGTTAATAACATTAATGGGTTAATGGCTGATTTTAGTGGTGAACAGTAGAAAATGTCAAATTTAACTATTTTTTTCAAAAATGAAACCCTTACATCAAGAAATGCATGGTTATATGTTGTTATAGTTATGATATTAAAAAATGTAGTATTATAATAGGAGTTAATGGGACCTAAGTGGAAAATACTATTTTAAACTGCTGCTACACAAAAACTAATAATGCATCAAACTCAATATTTTGGCTAATCTTTGACCTATCCATGACAGATATAAAAATAATGCCTCAGCCACCTAACTTTTGTTTTGTGGAAAATAACTCATTTTTTGTGTTTTCTTCATAAAAAATTACTGTAACATCAAGTAATCAAACTGGCATTTAAAGGGTTAAATTCCTCAAAATGATTTAATGTTTGGTAGTTTTGAGCAGGGCTGAAGTTGTTTAACATATTTATGCAGAAAAAAGTAAGAAAAAATATTAATCTGTTAATTTTTTATAGCAGTTTTTTGGAAGGTGGACTTTTTTGTCCCCTAATGACACAAAAGGGTAGTAAATTTGTTTCACCATGTTCTGGTGATGTATTTGAAAAATTTAAATTGGAATTCTAAAATGTGTCTAGAGAGAGTCTTTGTTACAAAAAATTGTGCCATATGCACCAACACAGATAAAATGGTGGCCAGGTAAAGAGGCAAAAATTACCCAAATGGACAAAAAAGTCCCCAATGACGCCCGAGGGTTAAATTAAACAATTTTTATTTAGAAAAAATCAACACAGACAATAATAACAAAAATGAAACATTAATACACAGATTAATGGGTTACAGTGAAAATAATAGCACCATTGATATTTCCCATGCTTTCCTCCCCTAAAATGTACTGAAAACAATAAATTACTGACTTTATAAACTGCTGCAACATTCAATACTCCATGTACTGGTTTAAAAATAACAACCCACCATTTGTTTTCCTACATATGACATTGTCTTATGTATAAATATACAGTCATAACAGCTACAAACGGATGATATGCTTTTAATTTGAAAACCTACAAAACATAAAATGGTTACATTTCAAATTAAAACAGTAAATAATAACAACTTGTGTTCTCACGTGTACACCAGCACACGTGTGTGTGTGTGTGTGTGTTTACATGGAACACGTGTGTGATGTTGATGAATCTGCAGTGTGTGTGTGTGTGTGTGTGTACTCCGGTTTATCGTGATGCTTCGTGTGCTGTATGGAGTGGTTTTCATAGTTCAGAGCACGTGTGTCTTATTTTGAATTCAGCGTTTTTTTCATCCACAAATCTATCTGCAAATATTTAAACATAAAAATTAACATTACATTCTTCCTTTTTGAGTCCATCAGCAACACACTGCACGTTCAGGCCTTCCCCCTCACACACCTTCAGAACCTCTTTTTCTCTGTCACTGTATACATTTGCTCTTATCAATAGTCTATTTCCTGCCCTGGTTAATCACTGTTTCCTTACTTTCTTTCACATTCTTTGCCACATGGGGAAGCTGCCAATTTTAAAAAGGTCTAAATTAGACATTTCTGCAACACTGTGAGCAGCATCGTACGTCTGATTCCTCCTCTTTCATTTGTTTCCTTCATATCTTTGTATCCAACACCATACTGCACTCTTCTGTTTATAAAAATACGCCATCTTTGAAGCCATTTTCATACATCCTTCATGGTTTTAAGGCTTTTTACAGTTTCACTTTGTTCTAGCTAAAAGGCTGCACTGTATAAGATTTCCCATCTTCTTGTTGTTCTCAGTCTGATTTCACGTCTGATCATGTTTATATGACACAAAAATGAGCTCACTGAAAATGCTGTGGTTTTACATGGGATATAATAAGTACCCAGAGAAGGAGGAATGCACATACTGCCCAGCATAAAGTCCTGAGGCCTGATCTGACGGCATCTGAATGTAGACTGTGTCCCCGGGTTGTAGAGGTAATACTGCGCTCCCTGATGCTTGGTCCAGGAAACCCTTTTTGTATTCATCATACGTGTACATCACCGGCTCATCGTTCCTCATCAAAGCCACCCACACGTTGGCTCCTTTGCAATGAATGTGGTAGGCAAAGTAGTAAATACCAGGCAAGTCACAGGTGAAAACTCCGGTCTGGGGGTTGTAGTTTTGCCGGCCGTTGTACAAAAGCTTGTCAAAGACGACCGGAGTGCCCACCGGTGGGAAAGGAGTTGTTGCTACAGCCGTGAACGCCGGCATTTCCAGGCCGCTGAGACCCAGCACTTCTGCTCCGTTACCTCCATACTTGCCCTTCTTTCCATAACTTCCAGCCTTAACACCATCTAGTCCTGGGCCCATCTCAGAGAGCACTCCTGCCATATCAGGAGACAGACCAGGTGGTCCAGGTGGGCCTGGTGGTCCAGGAGGTCCAGGCATACCTGCTTGTCCAGGAGGCCCTAGTAGGCCGTCTTTTCCTGGGGCTCCTGATGGACCAGAGGGACCTGGACTCCCCTCACCTGCAATTCCTGGTGGACCAGGAAGGCCATTATCTCCTTTTGGTCCAGGAAGACCTGGAGGCCCAATTGGTCCGGCTGCACCATCCATTCCTGGGATTCCTTTAGGACCTTGTGGTCCCATTTCACCAGGTAATCCACCTTGTCCCTTTGGTCCAGGAAGTCCAGGCTGACCAGGCATACCAGGTAGACCCTTATGTCCACTGTCTCCCTTTACACCCCCTGGCCCTGGTGGTCCTCTTGGTCCTGGCTCTCCGTTGGCTCCTGGCAGACCATCCTTGCCAGCAATTCCTGGAAGACCAGGGTCACCCTTGTCTCCATCAGGCCCCTTAGGTCCTCCTTCTCCACAGTCTCCTTTAGGCCCAGGTGCACCAAAGCTTCCTGGGGGCCCCATAGGGCCAGGAGGACCTGGTGGACCATTTGGACCAGGTGGACCAAGGATGCCAGGCAGTCCTCCGTGACCTTTATCTCCTTTTGGACCTGGAGATCCAGGTGGCCCACTCAAACCTTTATCTCCTTTTGGTCCTGGGAGTCCTGGTTTACCAAATCCAGGCAGTCCTGGCTTTCCAGGCAAACCTGATGATCCTGGATGACCTTTAGGACCTGGCGTCCCTGGCTGGCCTGGCAGGCCATTTGGACCAGGCTTTCCTTGACCAGGTAGACCTGCTGGACCAGGTGGGCCAATGTCACCAGGTGGTCCAGCAGGACCTTGCACTCCAGGATGTCCTTTGTCACCTGGTGGTCCTTGTGTGCCTGGTGCCCCATTTAAACCAGGTTTTCCAAAACCTGGCAGCCCTTTTGGTCCTGCAGGTCCAGGTGGCCCTGGGAGCCCTTTGTGACCAGGTGGTCCTGGCTGACCCATTCCCTTGTCCCCTTTGGGTCCAGGTAATCCTGGTAGACCAGGCAGACCTTTGTGACCTGGCTCTCCTTTGATCCCAGGTTGACCTGGTAATCCCTGTGCCCCTGGTTTACCTATTCCTGGAAGCCCAGGTGGTCCTGGGGGACCCTGTGGCCCTGGCTGTCCAGCAGGTCCTTCCTCACCCCTTGGGCCCATTTCACCTTGAGGCCCAGCCTCACCATTTGGTCCTGGCTTTCCTGGCAGTCCTGGCAGACCTTGTTTTCCCACTCCAGGTGCTCCTGGTAGACCAGGAGGTCCAGGTTGTCCTGCAGGTCCTGTCTGACCATTCCCCTGTGGTCCAGGTGGTCCAGGAGGTCCTGCAGGTCCCTCTGGTCCAGCGGGTCCAGCTGGGCCTGGCTCTCCTTGAGGAATTCCCTCAGCACCACTTGGGATCGTCTGACCTGTGAGAGAGAAACATTCAAGTAGAAATAATGAAAACACATGAATGAACTGATGAAGTACACAAAACCGGCACAGGTGTAAATACTGGTCTCACCTTTGTCTTGCCCACCGTTATAGCCGCCCCCTTTACGACCCTTGTTGCCCTTGTTCATGGGCATCTGGGGCAGCTCCTTTCTGTAGTGGGGGTACTGCATGTAGGGCACCTCTTTGCCCAGGTACTGCTGCTGTGGAAAGCCTTCTTTGCCCATGTGCTGCATGTGCTGCATCGGCTGGTACTGCTGAGGGTGCTGCTTGTGTCCATAGAAGGCCCCACAGCTCACATACGTCATGACGGTGAGCTGTAGAAGAGTGAGGAAGAGGGGGGCAGGGAGGGGCGGCATGGCCAAGGCCTGTGTGGGAGGAAGAGGAGGTGAACTATGAAGTAAAGCTGGAAAAGTATTTACATCTTGTTTGATTGTGTGTTAGTATCTGAGGGCAGCACTTTGTCTCCCTCTGCTGGATATACACTGGAGCTGCACAGCGGACTTGTGCATCATGGTTATAGTCGGCTCTCTACATGCCATTCATGCCATTGAGAACTGGCACAGGCCGCACACAGACAGCAAGAAATGTCATTTCAATAGTAGCATTTACTAAAGTTGTCCACAGGAGGGAGCCAAACTAAACATCACACGTTCTTTTTGTGTCCTCTGTGTCCCTACATCATGTTAAAGTCCCTTCTATACCATATATTATACCAGGAAATACATATCACTGCAAGAATGAATGACATCAGAGCGCCAACACAAACCCTTTGTTGAAGCGGTGTGGTTACACTAACAGCTTTTTACAAGTGTGTGAAGTATTTCTGCCACCTCCAAGCTAACTCCTGTTGGTATTAATAAGTGCATTCTTGTCATTCCTGCATTGCTGCAAGTGAAAAAAACACAAAAAGTCCGAGGTGCATTTCTGGACCACGCAGTGCCTGTTCATGTCTCACATCTGTCAGCCGACCCATCAACGTTCTGCTTTAAATGGTCAGAATCCCAGTGAAGGGCTTTCTTTTTGCTCCACTGAACATCCATACGGTTTTCAGGTTCCATTTCCGTCCCCGTCTCATCTCCTGCCCAGTATTATCACAGCCAGCTACTTTGTTCTAATTCACATCCTAAACCACATCCTTAGTGTCCACTCCATCACCAGCTCTTCGGATCTTTTTTTCCGCCCTATGACCTTTTCTCAGTCATCTGGTGATTCTGACACGACCATGCCACAGTCTCCCCCACTAAGAGCTGGTCTTTGAAGGAAGTCCACCTAGTTTCCACAGCGGCTAGAGGCCAGACATGCCAAAGACTCCAGAGGAATGCCACCGACTTCTATCAACAAGAACTGGAACCTCTTTTTTCCCCTGTGGTTGGTTCCCGGTCTCCTTATCAACAGTGAGAATCTGTGAGGTCTGCAGACGTTACACAGAGTTAGAGGAGGGCATACGTCTGAGCTGAGACGAGACAAGCTGAGAAACAGGACTTTCCCATACTGTGTGTGAGGCTGCCATAATATTCCCAGGCCGGTCGGACAGACATCATGGAGGACAAGTCAGACTTAGGGGGAAATATAAATATATAGAGGCTTATACAGGGAAGAGGGATATTAAACATGCATGGGTTTATTCACTGACCATCATGAATGCAGGTTAGAGGATGGACACTGAGACATTTGTCAGGTTCAGACAAACCAGAAGTTCCTGAAGGATCAAAAAAGGGGTTGCAAACTTTCATTTTTTATTTAACGATGAGCTTTATCTTCTCAAACAAGCAGCTCCTAATGTGAGGATAACACGAACATGTATGTGTTCATACACACGGAACTTACTTCAAGAGGATGTGACTTCTTTGGTCACATCTAAGCGCCTTGCTAATGTGCAGTGCTCACCTACTGAAATGCTAACAAAAATACTTTCTTGAATGGATAACAGCATCCAAACATTAGGGCTGTTCTGGTTGTTAAATCGGCTACCCCGATGTCTGCGGAGTACCTCTGACCAACACCAGAGTCTTGCAGTACAGCTGGCTAATCCTTAGCTTGCTTGAAAATGTAAAGTTAAATGCTATGTGAGCAGATGTGATAGTTGACTAGCTAGCCATTATCTTGATTAGAGTCACCTGACTTCCATCCTATTCACAGACTTCACAGAAAATGTGAATAAACAACCATTATGATTATGCATTCTTGTTTTTAAGGTTATTATTGTAGAGTTGTAGTAGTGATGAATATTATGATATATTGTACTACATACATATAAAAAGCTTGAGAAACTGTGAGACCGTTTTACTGCCCTTCAGGCACGTCCCAGCTCAGTGTCAGTGTATGTGTGTGTGTGTGTGTGTGAACATATTTAGACAAAACGTGTGGCTGCAGATCAGAGGTGCCGTACAACAAGGGTCTGTTCAGCGTCACATAGCAACACATTAGTGTTGTCGTAGCGACCGCAGAATGATGGAAACACCTCCTGTCTTTACCTGGTGTGCTTTTTCTCCAACACATTATTCTGCATGCAAGTGTTGCCTCCCGAGCGACTTGCTCATACAGTAGGGCCACTTTCAGACATTCAAACATTAACCGCCAATTTCCACGTTTTAACGAGGGGATGGTTATGACTCTATGACAAGCAGTCACTGACTAAACATGGACAACAACCATGTTCTACATTTTCATGCTGTGTGTCATTCAGTTCACACCCCTCTCATACTGGGGCTGTTTAGCAGACAAGACTGTAGAGCAACAACACTCAACGCATCATGTGAAGTGACATATTGTGGGTAAACCAGGTATCAGTAACAGGCTTTCTTCTGGGAACTTCTGTTATGTGTGTTTTTTTTTACTGCAGGAACTGTTGGGTCACTTTGCAGGAACTTCTTTTATCTGAAATCTGAGAGTGAAGATTCAGGTACTCGATGGGTACTTTTCCACTGAGAGAACTTGTTGGTAACTGTGTGAGAACTTTCCTATTATTTCTGTGAAGATACAACTTCAGGGATTTTATAAATGCTTTTCCACTGCAGGAATATGTGGGTCAGTATGCAGGAACTGTCCCTGTTGAGCTTCTCTGTGAAACTTTAATTTCTGGGACTCTTTAGGCATATTTTGAAGCAACTTCAGGGATTCAAAAAATGCTTTTCCACTGCAGGAGTGTCCCCTCTTTCCCTTTGAGCTTTTTAGTACAACTTCCATTCCTAGAACCCTACAGACATTTTCCCACTGCAGGAACTATTCAGTGAACTTCCTCAACTCTTTCTTTAAAATTGTGACTTAAATTTTAATATTTTGTGCAGCACATATATTTTTACTGTACCCGTCACTGACATGGAGAACTAATCCCATCATCTGTTTTTGACACTAACACGGACACATTAGCCCTGGAGGACGAACATTTTTTACCATCTGCTACCTAAATCATGGGTCACACACCGCTGCGCTCTCGGTGTGTGCTGCCGGGTCCAGACAGTTTAAATAAATAAGCAAACCTCAAAGTAGTCCACCTCGTATGTCATATGTGTCATGTATGTGGTTTTAAATGTATATATGTGTGCCTCTGTTTCCTCCATTGCTTCCAGATGTCCATCATTTTGACACTTTACATAAACAAAACGGTTCATCAGGTGTACGATGTGAGAAGTCTGGGTTTAACCTGTCACCTTTGCTGAATCAGCATCTAGAGGAAACTAAGGTGGGCTATGATACAAGCTGCAATCTCTATAATCCAACAAAATGCAACAGCTGCACAAAAAATATGTGCAAAAAAAAAGGCTGATTATGATTATTATGATTTACAGGCTGGATGGACGACAGCAGGAGAACATTCAGCTCAATACAGAGAAAATCAACACACAGAAAAAGCTGAATGTCTTCTCATCTTTCGCTAAAATTTAGCTAAATGTGCCGTAACATGTGTGACATAATGTAACTGTCATGTTGCAAAAGACGTAGGGACAAATGTACAGTAAGAGACACAGATGATGATGATGATGATGATGATGATGATGATGTATCACCTGGCTGATGCCATGGAAACAGGCTCATACAAACAGTGGCAGATCTCAGCTGAAGGATGAGACCGTTAAAAGCTCCCGTGCATCAGATCAGGATGGTCCACAGAAACATCTGTCTGCTCTCTCTGCTGTCAGCTCTCTCACCGCCTCTCTTCACAGAGACTCGACTGTTCTACACCATCAGCCTCATTTCTCTCTGGCCCCTGGTCTCCCTTTGGAAACATCCTGGTCTGGTGACCCAAGGCCACCCGACCACCTTGCAGACTGCAGTGGAGGTCAGAGGACACGACAGAGTGTTTCTTCAAACCACCATGCTAACAGAGGGAGTGAAAGAAGTGCACTGAAGTCCGCTGGAGATGAGACGAGGGAAGCATTTAGCACGACGTGTTCAGCTTCAGTCTGCATCTACTGAACAGGCAGCCTGTTTAAATCCCGCTGAAAAACCGCTCCGCCTCCCTCTCTGCACCACAAACCATCCACACATTTATACTTAAGCCAGCACTCAGTGCTGCTAAGTGCCCTGATCGTGGTTGTGGTTTCTCAGTGAAAGGGAAAAACATTTGCAGCTCCTCAGCTCCCTAAACACAACTTTTATCACAGCGCACACCTTGTAAAATTAACACCTCTGCAAGCCACGCTGCAAACCCTCTCATTCAAACAAACCAGAGGAGCACAGCTACTCCACACACACGCACGCCACAGCTGTGCAGCTAAATGTCCACGCTGTTTACTCTCCTTTAGCCAGCCATCATTCTTGGTTTTCATAGCATTCTCTGGTCCTTTTGTCCCACACATTCCTGAAGTGTGCTGAATAATGCGTACGGGAGGCTGTGTGTGTGAACACACACTCCATTTGAGGGCTACTTTTTGTGTACAAGACCACAGTGGTCAATACACAGGCCACACACTGGTTTTTGTCCATGTGCACACACACACACACACACACACACACGGATTACAGACTGATCTTTATCAAAACACTAATAACAGAACTGTGGTGACATCTGATCTCATTTCATTATCCGGCTCTGAAACATAAACCACAACCGAAAAGCAAGTGCGTCAATCAAAACTTTTAATCTACAACCCAATCTACAAAGAGTTATAAAGTATGAAGTGCTGCTTTATATTGTGAACTAAGTATGACTAAACCATCAGCAGATTTTCACACACTGTCTAAAAACCTTCAGGAGAACAACCATGGTGTGCATGAGCTGCAAGGACAGAGTCACTGAACCCTGCTGCCTGCTGCCATGTGGACAAACCAGAGGGCTGCTGGGAAAATATTCTAAGACCAACACAGAATTGTTGGATTAAATGAGAAGCATTATGTTAGGAGTATAAGAACCTCATCCCCTCTGTGAAGCATGGTGGTGGTAGTATCATGGTTTGGGCCTGTTTTGTGAGGAAACCCAGCAACATGTCAGAACTTTAGCTGCTGTTATTGCTGCACAAGGAGCTCACAGCAGACACTGAGAGCAGAGCTTCACACACTGCTACCACTCACACATATGAAGCTTTGGATCATTGTACTGAAGGAATAAAGGACAGAGGATCATACTTCGGTCTCATTTGTTCAGTTGGGTTCTTTTTGTCTGCTTTGTGTGAAAATCTTTTAGCTAGAAATGCTAAAAGGTTTACAAACTTTCATGCAAATTTCACTTCCCTCGGGTTGCTCTTCCTAAATATCTGATCAGGGAGCCTGATCCTTGACAGGATATAACCGAGAGTCATGAAGGATTCCTCCTGTGACTGCCAAGGCACCAAACCAGCGTCAGAGAAGGAAAGCATTACAAAGCACATCAGGCCCAGAGGGAGCCGTGTTTGCTCTGCAGTCTCTTCTCACCAAACTGCTGGTCACATTCATCTGTCAGTTTGGCTTCAGCCTTTCTGCACACACACACACACACACACACAAAATATCTGAATGGATATTTGCCTTCAGCACAGGCTCCCTCACAGATGGAAACTACTGCACGCAACTCTGGAGGATGTGCAGAAATAATGCAGACTCCTGAGCTACAGTCAGCTTTAATGTGGCTCATCAGGTCCTAAGAAGCAGTTTGACCACAGGACATAAACAACACGATGTGCTGGAATGAGATAATGAACCATTCCACAAGTCACTTGCCTCGAATGCATAAGTGATCAACTTTTCCCACACAAACTCCACAATGTTTATAATGCATGAAAAACTATATTAAACAAAACACTGTAAAACAAATGCAGGAAGGCACTGACTCAGCAGCTACAGAGACAATAACAGAACGGTGGACGCAGTGGGACTCTTACCTTTGTGATCGGCCGTTTATGGGGAAATAATCACTGCAGTCAGACTCACAGACAGACAACCACACAGAGGGAACCCCGGCATATGTGCTCATAACAGACGCACACCTTGTGGACACAGCTTTTATCTGCTGCAGGGTGGAGTCACAGGGGTGGGTGGGAGAGAGAGAGAGAGAGAGAGAGAGGAAGGGAGGGATGGAGCGATGTGAGTAAATATAACCTCTCAAAAAGTTAGGCCATAATTTATAGTGGCAAAACACACTCACGTCCCCCGCTGAGCGCCCACTGTGGATGACAATGATAAAAAGGAATGTTCCCCTCATTAATGCTGTGATTCAGCGGCCACTGAATGCAGTAAAATAATTCATTAAGCCGAGTGGGAACACTGGAGTCAGTTGTTTGGTGGTCACCTGTTCTGGCACACACCTGGGAAACAGCCTGCAAGACAGCCAGGGATGCACACACACACACACACGGATCATAATTAACATTTACAGAGACTATATTTACTGCAAGTGAACGGCTGAACACATGTATTTTACAGACATTTTAGCCCCCATGCTTTTAAGTTGTGAAGCTTTTAGAATTTTCCATATTTCTGCATAAACATGACCACAAACACCAGCAGCTCACAGACAGATGTCCTGACATGTTCCTTTAGAATTCACTGCTGTCATTCAGAATTCATTGATCCATCAATGAGGACAAGCTGTCCTGGTCCAGATGCAGCAAGACAGGCCCTAAAACCATCATACTACCACCACCGTGCTGCACATTAAAACCAAACTGTTCTGTCCACACAACACTTTCCCAGGAAACATCTCTGAATGGATTTGGCCTTTAAATGACCAGCTAATCACAGATAAGTGCTATTGGATCATTTTCATGAATACATAAAAGATGAGTCTAATGTTTTTGCCTCATTTGTATGATTGTGTTCTCTTGGTCGACTTTCAGGGGAACCAGCTGATGTTTTGGGTCATGTTTATGCAGAATCATAGACACAAATGAAAGTGGATATAGATCAATATTTTAAAATGTCATAAACTGAAGAAACAGGACAGTTTAGTGTGGATGCAGTGAATCACAGAAAGTCTGTGTTGACAGAATCACGTTAGGGACACTAACGAAAAATAAGATCTTTATATTTACACCTGTTTTAGCAAACGTGTGAAGACTCAAGTCAGCAGTAACGTGGAGAAAAGCTGCCTGATGAGCACCTTGAAGGAGAATTCAGTCTCAGCCGCAGACTAAAAATACTCCTTTTTTCTCAGAGGTTCTTTGTTGGTCTGTGACGACAGACACTTTCCAGGGCAGGTTTGACACCGGTGTACAACAATTTAGTAACTCTGACGTCTCCAACCTCCTAAATATATATATAGTGTGTCCATACAGCACTGTGTGTGTGTGTGTGTGTGTGATTTTACTTTCAGGACAGAGAGCAGCAGTGTGTCCTTGTTGACAGTGTGCGTATGAGTTACAGTGGGTTTGTGTATGGGTCTGAAGCGACACAGTGGTGTAAAGGGGTGGATGTCCTGTTGCACCTCCATCAGCCAAGTGTCAGCTTAGTCAGCTTACTGGTTCAGGTGTGACTTTAGTAGCTGAGGACTGTTAATGTTGGTCCCGGTCTCAGCTGTATCAAACCAAACTCACCTATAATATGATGATGCTGTAT
Source organism: Parambassis ranga (assembly GCF_900634625.1). Taxonomy (NCBI): domain Eukaryota; kingdom Metazoa; phylum Chordata; class Actinopteri; family Ambassidae; genus Parambassis; species Parambassis ranga. Next base: position 1,884,608 of record NC_041041.1, on the reverse strand, counting down.
TGTCGACACCTTTATTAATCAAGTGTGATCATTTGAGGCAGCTTTCTTTGTTTGTCTCTATAATTATAATCCTAAAATGCAACTTTTATCTGCAAGGAGCTGAGCTTGTAATTGTTCCTTACCCGCCCACACAAACAAAAAACTCATATAAATGCCATCAACACACACACACACACACACTTTGAGTTGTGGTGTGAAAGGTACACGATAGCCAGGGGGTAATGAGTTGTGTGTGTTTGCCCTCGCGCTTCAATTCTCCTCCTGTTCTGTTAATGAAGCCTCAATGGGCCTCACACCATCCGGCCTGCACCTGTTGTATCCTGCAGCATGTGAAAGTAGAGCCAGCGTACTGATCCTGAGCTGTTATTCGCACACGAATACCAACACACTGAATCATTGTATTTCAGCTTGTGGCACGACAGTGCACGGCTTCACAGGTGTGTAGTTCAGAGAAAAATGAAGGCTGAACTCCCACCGAGAACTCAACAGGCCGACAGGCTCTGCAGCTGGACGGTGGTCTCTAAGTCTTCACTAATGCTGTCAGGATTTCAGATTTTAATAGTCACAATAATATAAATAACATGCAATTCGTCTAATTGGATTTTAAATGTATTTATTGTGTCTGCAGTCTGGCGTTCAGAGGCAGCCGACACGTCATTTTTAATGCGCTCTGCTGGAATAAAATAAAAACGTGGTTCAGCCTTGGGTCCTATATGCAGCCATACTGCACATACATGATGCCCAAACACAGGGCAGCATGCAGCACATAAGATAGAGTGGCTTTGTTTTCCCACCAGCTGGTACGCCTCTGCTGCGCCCTGAGAAAGTTTATGATGCATATTATGCATGACATTGTCCAGAGCCCCTGATGAGAGCTACACTAGGTGTTTGTGTTTTTGCCTGAGCAGAACTCAGAGCGCTGAACAAAAACACTCACTGGGCCCTAATATAAATACTGCCTATTAATAGTCCAAACAAGCATAAGGAAGGCAGGATGGCAGCTGAACAGAAGACGCAATATGGATGGTAATGTGGTGCTTCATTTTCAGTAGAATTTTCTCTATTTCGGCATAAATGTGACCCAAAACATCAGCAGATTTTCACACATGTCCTGACACTGTGTCGGGCGATATATACTCCCCAGGACACAGATCATTCCCAAAACAGGATGTGTAATAGTCCACAAGATCACAAAGGAGCTCAGGGTAATTCTAAGCAGCTACAGGCCTCTCTCACTGGCTAATGGTAACGCTGATGAATCCAGCATCAGGAGAACAACCACGGTGAGTCTGGCAGAGCTGCAAGGAGAAAGTCACTGCTCTCCAAAAAGAACACTGCTGCCTGTCTGCGATCATGAGGACAAACCAGAGGCCTGCTGGGAAAATGTGTTGATGACAGATGAGACTAAAATAGAAGTTTAAATGAGAACTTTAGAGAATGAAAACCAGCATCAAGAACCTCATCCCTCTGTGCAGCACGGTGGTGGTAGTACGATGGTCTGGGCCAGGACAGCTTGTCATCATCGATGGATCAATGAATCCTGAATGACAGCAATTTAAAATTGTCACCCCGTGACCCCATTCCTCAAACCATGCACACCCACGTGACCTCAGTCACACCGGACCAGGTCATCCACTGTAGATGCATTTTTAAATATTTGCAGAGCTGTGAGTTACTGCTCCATAGTTTGGACACATTTTCTGATGAGTTTATGGCTTCGGAGTTTGTGAGGCTTCCACATTCCTGACTGCTTCCCTCTTCACTATGAGGCAATCTTGGAATTTGCAGTGCAAACAGGAGCAAACATCTGAAAGTGTCCATGTCACCTCATCTGCAGGGACAGCAAGCTGAGGAATTTAGACCTGCTTAAAATAGTGATCTATTAATCAACCAGCATCGCCAACATGTGGACCACAGGCTAAGGTCCTTTCTTAAAAACAAATCATATAATTGCTTAAATAGAGGTCCCCCTTTTTTCTGATTCTGATCTCACAATGAACTCATATTTATGATGTCACTGAGTGGACAACAGCTAAATCAGGCTCATACAATGCTTTTCAGCAAGTGTGTGATCAGCTTCTTTCTTTTTAGACTTTTACTATTTTGACCTTTTGCCCCATTGCCCGGAGCCGTGAACCTTGACCGTCCTTCTCTGACCTTACAGGTCGCACTAAACATACTCTGTATATAAACAATGGAGTGTCCTAAAGCAGGATCAATGTGCCACACACGTCATGATGGTCCTGATCAAGATGCCTCCACAAATTCTCAACATGTCACAGGTTGTCCTGTGGTAAAATGCTGCGTTGTTTTTGGAGGTTGTAATTACTGACCGAATGTTATTTATTCATATGGTTACACAATTCCTCTCTCCTGCTGAGGTTCAAGCTAAGATATCTTATACAGTTGTGATGAAGCCACTTTGGGAAAACATAGGCTGTGTTCAAAATCACTCCCTAATCACTTTATATGGGCCGATATTGTGCCTCCGCCATTTGTAGTGCTGTCCGAATTCTTAGTGAGAAATTATAGACCCCATATAGGGCCCTCAATGTATCCCACAATGCATCTTGAAAAGTAGTGTCCATCTGATGGTCACTACTTTTAGCGATATGTACCATCATGCATTGCACAGACCAGCGAGAAGGACGGGAACAGAAGTTACGTCACCTGTCTTATAAATATAATGATGGTTTAAAGAATGCAGCATGACCGGCTGTGTTTGTTTTATTCATGTTTTGCCATAAAACCTTTATTGAGGCAGAGATCGGCTCGTTTAATTTGCGACAGCAATGACGTCATTGACGGCTATAGAAAATGAAGGAGGTAGTGTCCGAAATGTCCAAAAATGCTTTCACAATGAGTTCACTACATGGGGCCCTACACTGAACTCCCCATATGGGGAGTAGGGATTGAGTGAGTGATTATGAACACAGCCATGTTCTAAAAACTGTGCTGAGGTCACTTTCCTCAAATGTAAACTCCCGGATAAATCACACACTATTCTGTGTAAAGGGAGTTCACCTGTAGTGTAACTCCTCTTACTGCCAGAAGGGGTAGAAACATGTTCCACACTGTAGCTTTAATATTTGTTGAATAGAAGCTAAGAACATATAAATTAAATTAAACGTTCTAACCTTTCCTACACAGGCTGCTAGCTCTGTCCCCTTTCATCGTCAGCAGTGATGCTAATACTGTCACAGCCGTCACCCCACACCTGCGGCATTCAGGGTGGGTCCTTCTCCTTCTTTGCCTCTTACCATGGGTGTAGCCGTAAATCATTGGCTTTCCCCTGGAGTCCCCTGTGTCATTTTAAAAATGCCCCACTCACCACCAACAAGGCCAGAGGTTTGTTATTCAGTTTTTTAAGAAAACAAGCCGGTTGCTCACACAGTCAGGCTCCCAGGACTCACACCACCACCCTCCCCTCACTTAGACCTCCACCCCATCAGCAGGAATATGGAGAGAAGCATTCCAAAAAGGTCAAAATCCCACAGCCTTCACTTTATCACTCGATGATCTGACATCTGTGCTGTATTTGTACTCATTAGCTGATCACATATTTTAGCTAATTCTCACCCAAAGTGGAACTTAATGTGAAATTCGGGCCTCATTATTGTGACCGGTCATTATAGCCAATGGTAACAATCCTACTGTACGTATATCTGAGTTCCTCTGAGTGTGTGAGGGGCTTGTTTAGGTTTGAGAGTTTGCTGTGAATGTACAGGCGGCCCACACCCACTGCCCTGCTCACAGCTGGCCTGTGCGGAGACAAGTATTCACACAGCGGTGTCGCAGCAAAGCCCCCATACATGCACATACGGTGCTGCAGACACACACACACATGCACAGTCTCTTCACTCCACATGTTAAAAAACACACATATTTAGCACCTGGCCCACAATCCTTTGCCTCAATCAACAGGCTGTAACATTCCAGTCTCTCACCCAGGGCCGTCCAACAATGACATCACTGCACCCAGAGAGATGGGTTTACAAGGTATGAGGGGGGGTCGAGGCCGCCTCAAAGGGCCCTCTTTCTACTGGTTCCACATAAAAACAGCAGTTTATCCATATTAAATGTTTTTGTAGGATCAGCTGGTAAGTCTGGTAACCCAAACTCAGACTTTCTGAATCCGTTAGACAGCTGCTGACATCACTGATGTGCGGCGTTCTTATTAAACTACCAAAAGTCCGCCAAAAGTTCATGTCCCGTACATGCACAATGGATGAGCGTCTAAGGGATTCTATGGGCCACAATGACACACACTTCCCTCTAGTCCCAATGTCTTCCCTTCACATTTGGTCTCACCTCACGCAATTAAGCATGACTTTAAGCCATTGTTGCCAATGAAGCCTGTGAATCAAAAACTGCAGTTCCCTTTGTAGTTTTGGTCTATTGATGCATTCCTTTTTTTATGACAACTGTATGGGGAGAATTCACTTTTAATTATGTTATAATTAAAGGCATGACTGAGGGCAGCATGGAGGTGCAGTGGTTTGGTGGTGTGGTTTAAATCTCGCCTTTCTCCTTGGGCCTGCGTGAGTCCCCCAGCTTCTTCCCACATACAAAAGAAGTGCATGTTAGGTTAATTGGGGACTCTAAATTGGCCGTTAGTGTGCATGTGATTGGTTTTAGCTCATAATAGACTGGCGACCTGTCCAGGGTGTGCCCGGCCTCTTGCTGTCAATGGACAGCAGGACCAACCAGGTTAAGAAAATGGATGGAAGTATCACTGCTTTGAATGACAGGTGGGTGCTGCTTTCACCTTAGCTCCACATTTTTGCCCATATTTGGATTAATCAGGAGCACAGTGGACTCAGATGGCAATGGTCAGAGCCTGCCACACACACACTCAAAATGCCGCTACAGAAACCTGTGGGTGATGATGAAAGCTTAGAGTGTACACAATAACCTCTAAAACAGATTCTGCAAAATGTTGAACTGTTCCTTTGATGTATTTCTACTGCTGACCCTGAATTATTACACTAAAATCTGTATCAAAACTAATAAAGGATTATCTTATCTTCTGAAAATGTAAATCAAAAAACACCCTACAGTCACACACCTCCGTCACCCCCCCATCACACGGGAGTACTGCTGTCTGTTCATCAGCATCTGCAGCTTGACAGCCAGACCGAATCCTGTGATGGATATCATGTATCACCTGCGAGACGGAGACAGGCAGTCTGTAGATCTTCCATCATGTGGGAGGAAAACAGTGACAAACTGACATATTCACAGGAGAATATGTCGCCTTAATGTAAGGTCAGACAGGTTTCCTCTGGTGATATCATCCTCTGTCGTCCTCTACATGTCCTCAGTTTGAGATGACACCAGCTAAGAGATTCAGCCTGGCCTTTGACATCCCATAAAGCTGCATGAAATATTGTAATTCCAGATGGGACGGCTTCACAGCATGTCGTCAGGCCGGTACGAGCACACAAACCCTCAAATGGACTTCACAAGTCCATTTTTTCTTGCTGCCCTTGTGTGATTAATGGGTTTCTTAGTTTTGTGGAAATTCTTGCACATCGCTTTAGACCTAACAACCCACAGTCTGATTTATTAGCTGTTTGCCTGTTTCTCCTGTTAAAGGACAGGATGGTCTGTCTTTGAGTGTCCAGACTACACTTTCCAAGGAGGTGGAACATGGCAACAGTAAAGACATGAGAACAGGAAGGTACTCTGTTGTTGCTGCTTTATCTAAGTCCCTGGGTCTCAGTTTCTGTCTGGACTGTTTGTGTTAATAAAAATAATCAATCAAGTTAGCAGGCTAGCCCCAAACCATACTATGTGTAATACCACTAAAGTAATACCACTTGTCTACACTTTGGTTGTTTGGTGGATTCTTTGCTGTAGCAGTGTGATGGTGGTCTGTAGAAAGGTATAAAACAGGCAAGTGTGCAGTTGTTCTATAGTTCTTCTCTCATTTACACTGATTGTCATTACATGACTCCACAGATGAGTTTAGGAAAAGGGTGAAAACACCTTCAGCAGAATGTAGGTGCTGAAAATTCAGAGGTTGAATAATAAATCTGAGTTTAAAAGAGAAAGAGCTCCTATGATGACTCTGTCACTGTTCAGAGTAAGACTGTATCCACTTCTGGGTGTTGAGCCATAAACACAGGTGCTTGGTGAAATGCATTATGGGTAGGGTATTCTGCAGTGAGGTGTCAGTATGTGTGGAATGCTCATAGGACTCAGTGTTGACCCAGGACAAACAGATAGCATTCTAGGATACAGCATATGGGAAGAAGACTGAATGTGGTCATCACAGAGAACAGGGTTACAACCTCAAGAAGAGACATAAAAGCAAGAAATATTAATGTGAAAGGTGTGTCTGAGGCAACATCTTTATGTGAATGAATCAGGAAGAGCGCCACGTGCTGAGATTTTACTTCACTTATTTTAAGCATGTTATACCCCAACAAATCAAAGTTTACACAACAGACTTGTTTCTGCTGAAACATGAGATTGCAGTTTATAAGTGTGGACTTTGAAGAAACCTAATAAAAGTATTTTATTAGGTTAAGCTCCTGCTCTGATTGCATCGCCCCCTATCCCATACTCCTGAAGACCAATACCTCAAAGAGCACAGTTGAATGCCAAAAATTCAAAAAGCACATATGGCCAGGTTGGGCAAACTCCCATGCCCCCTTCTAAGACCCTATGGAGGGAACAGAACCCACAGTGTTCCTCTTGAATCTGAGAGTCAACTATTAATGAAACTCTGTGCTCCAGCACACCTGCACAGACCTTAGTGGGGAGGCTGAGGAGTGAGATCTCCTATAGTTAGAACACACCTTTCTTGAAAAGAAGGACCACCACCCCGGTCTGCAAAGTGCAGAGGCACTGTCCCTGGTGTCCATGTGAATAGAACCACATTGAAATAAGCTGTATGAGGACTGTATATGTCAAAGAACAGCCCATATGTCATTAATACATCACCATACTGTAGCAGAGGCTGTGGGCTAACATCTACAAATATCTTCTCAAGCTGCTTGGTTGCTCCTGGAGACACCTTACAATAAAGCCTGTATGTAAACATTAGACCACACACACACACACACAAACATGCTCCATATACAGTAGAAGGAAGCTGAGTGTGGCCTTAAGGACCTCCTACAAGTTGACCTTTGAACCTCTGAAAAATAGATGTGTCAGTTTGTTTGTTCAGTCACAGAAGATGTACAATGTGTTTCTCTTCCGATATTAAAATCTCCTACCAGAACAACCTAAAATGTTAGAGCATCAATACAATATGGCCTCATGTTTTTGTCAGTGAAATAGGAAATTATTTTTCCCTGAACTTATTTTAAACTCATCTGCTCAAATGAGCAGATGAGTTTACCAGGATATCCTTAAAACGTATAACATCCCAGGCCTTTTTCCAGAGAGGTGAAACCTTTTATTGTGTGTTTGAATAATCAATGAATTTAGCCCGGGAAAGTTTACATGGGGGGTGCTCAGGCAGAATGAAAAGAAAATACACAGCAGCTGGAGCAGGAATGTCTCCAGACAGCCGAGCGGGGATCCTGGGGAGTCAGGCAGCGAGTCCAGTTCAGGTCCAAGTATCACAGCCACAAGAAACGCTCTGGGCCTTCAACCAAGACCGTATATAACTGGACACTTAGGAAGAGTGGAAAAAACCTTCTTCCAGTTCTGACGACTTCAAACCTCTGCAGCCCAACAGCCAAACCAGAACCACAGCTTGTCAAACATGAACACAACTGTGAATCTAAGACATCTAGAAACCTCCATTACAACAAACTTCAGCACCTCTCTGACACTAAATAACGTTTCTCACAACGGTAGCCGTCCAACGTGGAGCATAGGAATGGTTGCTTTAATGGTCATTAAGGACTTTCTAAGGTAGGAGGGTGGGTGAGTTTCCTACCGCACACCTTGATATGGCTTTGTTGGAACCTGGAACCTCCTGCTCAAACCACTTCTCATTCAGTATTTGGAATCCATGAGATAACACCTCATCATCTGGAGTTTAAACTCAACCGAAGCAGACAAGGGGCAGGGAAAAGACAGAATCCAAAATGTAAAAAGGGTCCAATGACAAGGTAAAAACACAGAAAACAGGCAGGAATCATACACAAAGACTGTCATCGTCCAAGCAGGCCTTCACAATGGGTCTGTACAACCCTGGAGAACAAACACAACTTATCTCTGTCTGCATATAAATGTTGGAGGACCATCAGAGATCAGAAAAAAAGAGCAGAAGAAGAGCACTGAAGAGAAGTTAATAATGAAAAGAAGAAAACATGGCCGTTTAGATCTCCAAAACACAAGGCAGCCTCCACTAGACTATAAAACATGAGAACACAGAGTACACAGTTAATCAAAGTGCTGCACAGGATCCTGAATGAGCTCCTTGTTCTGTTATTTATTAATTTGTATTCCCAGAGAAGACGTGAACCTGGGTCAAACTGACACCCATCATTTACAGTCAGCCCTGGTTTGGAGTGTCTGCTGCTGATTATTTAGTCTTCAGATAAAAAATGGCTCCTATTCAATTCTTCAAGTGAAGAGACAGCCATCTGTGCAGCGGCTCTGATTACCGCTCTGCCATTAACTGTCTGTTTGTGTGTCAGGGGGGAGCTGTGCGCATGTACTGTATATTGACTGTCCCACTGGAGGGTGCTGTGGTGTGAACAGACACTGTGGTTAATGGTGGACCACCAGCCACGTTCTCCCACAAACCCTCGGGGCAGAACGCCGCCTCATCAAGACGCACATGTTTATTTAATGGAACAAAAAATATGGAGCTGGAAACCACGTGTCCTTCCACATCCAGCCTCGCACACTTAGGCCGGATTGTTGCTCTGCCCGACTGTCCGTGGCGATGGATGAAGGATGACACATAACTCACATCTGCTCATGTAAACAGTCAGACACATGCACACAAACAACGGTGCACATGCATGGAAAACGCCGGTGGAATCACACAGAGAATCCGCTGTCTGATGATGCTGAACATGCAGTAAATCTGCAGGACAATAACAATCAGTGGAGGCACGTCTGGACGTGTCATGCAGAGGTCCTCCAGCACTGTGGCTGCTCCTGATCACCTTAATCTGGATTAAAAAACATCAATGATACACACGAAACATCTATCCTCTTTCCTAAGGATTAATCTATCAGAGGCATGGCAGCAGCAGGAGGAGCAGAGGCAGCCAGAACCGCCCTGTCTCCTCCTGGAGGATCTTCCAGCTTCTGGCTTCTGATGTTTATCTCAGAGGTCTGACTTTTTGCTTTAAAATCTGAGATTAAAGCTTTTTCTCTCAGAACTATGGGGACCTGTGAAGCAGGAGGGGAACCACACACGAACACAGATGGAAAATGTTGAAATGAATTTCTCTGTGATCAAGAATGAAAGCGATCTGGAGATTCTAGAAACAGAAAGGTTCATTATAATAGCATGTTTGTTGGTGATTAAATTAATATATTTTACACTTCACAATGACTTATTTTCTCTCATAATTCTAACAAAAAAGTCAGAATTCTAGGTCACCCCACTGCTAAAATCCTCTAAAATAAACCACGTCCAATGATACACTGACCTAAATATAATCCCAGATGGAGTTCTAACCCTGAATTATCACTAAATATTTAATAGAATAACACACATGCATGTTTATTTGTTCAAACACCAGACAACATCTTACCTCTTAGACCAAACTGTACTCTTAAAATAATGTGGAAGCATTAATAATACCCTGGTCTGGCTGTGACCACAGATTAAAATATTAAGCACAATATTTGAATTAAAATGAGACAACATTCTGTCCAAAATCCATTTTCGGTTGCTTAGAATATATTTACATGTGAACAGGAAAAAGAAGATGTTGTTCACAGTCTACACTTGTCTGTGTCCCATACTGCCTCCTAGTGGAGATGTTGATTAGTGCACAGATGTTTTAATCACGTATGCTATAGATGGCCAGTAACCTGGCCTGTACATCAACATCATCTGATCTTAACATCACCGATTTATCATTGACATCCAGTTTAGGTGTAGGAGTGCTGCTTTTGGAGTCGCCATGGAAACCTGTGACCCTGCGGTTACAGTCAGGACCTTGGCTGAATTCTTTAAAGTCCGATCCTGCCTTTACAGCTAAGTGTCTGCAGGAGGACTGCCGGGCTTCCCTTGCATCTGTTGACCTTCATAAGCTCAGCGGGCCGGATGAGCAGCTACACGCTGAGACTTCAAACATCTGCAGGAAATTCCATTAATGACCCACAACAACAACACATCGATATCATTTCTAACTTTTGTGCCTCAAGGTCTCACAGGGTCGGGCCTGTTGAAGGCCAGCTTCAATGCTGGGATGTGGAATACCACGTACCACGCTAGTAAGAACTATATATATATGAATATATTTACACGCTGCCAGAAAAATAACCATCATATCTTAGAAACAACAACGTCCACAGATAAACTGCTTCATAACTTGGATTATAAACCATGAATTGAGGCGTGAACAACTTCACTGACACAGCCCAACATCTAACGATGGGGGCAGCCCGGTCACTGACTGCAGAACGACACACACACTGTGAAAGTCAGGTCACATGTGACGTGCCTTGCTTTAAAATGTCTACACAATGAGAGCTAGTTAAAAATGTCCGTCTCACAAACTCAGCAGCGCTGCATTAAAAATAATATATATCTATATTTACTCTCTCAGCTGATCACAACAAAGCCGGTCTTTGTACAGACAGCAGCTCCACAGTGATGTCTGCATTACACAGTGATGTTGAGTGTGAAGAAGCTGCAGCATGTCTGACGGAATTACACAACTGTGACAGTGTCAGCTTTCTGCTCATGATGCTGGATATGTGTGTGTGTGTGTGTGTAATCCTGTTTTTCCTTCATACAAGCATAATAATAAAATCTACTAGGAAAAAAACTAAGAAATAAAGAAGCTGTTATGACAGCTGAAGGTGTGGCTTTACATTACCAGCGGGTATCTTCTATTGTTACTCAAGCAGGCCACAGTATGACAGGACTATGATTTAGAGATGGAAAAGCTAAGGAATGAGTCATGTTTCATCATCTCCTCCTGATAAGTCAGGAATAAGCTTTTAATGGAGCAGCTAATAAATTACAGTGACTCATAAAAGTCCATTTGTCACTTTTAATACTAGAACTTTTAATGACACGGACTCAGACAGCTTTAGTGTCTGTACCTGTTCTTCCATCAGCAGGTACAGACACGACCCCGACATGTCATGACTCATTTGTTTGAACCCCCCCCCCCCCACCCCAAAAAAAAGCGGCCGACATGGGAAATGAATAAACTGCGATCACACGCAGAAAATCAAGCGAATACACCTGCTGCTCAGAAGGTGTCATGATCTGAAATGAAGGCTTTAAAAGTCATGAAAGAAATGACACTTATAAACAACCCTGTCGCCAACTTGCCGTGGCACTCTGTGTCCACCAAGTGGCGCCATTTCATTTAAGTTGGAGTTGTTCTCCCCTTGATGTTCTTCATCTTTAGCTCTTATTTTAACCCTACTTTCATGTAAACACCATCTGTTAAAACATCCTTAAATTCTGCGTTTCTGTTGCAGTGTTGCTAAAAAATGTGCTTTGTAACAATGACAGCTGTGGTTAAAAACATTCATCTTGACAGCAGTGCATTAATAATGATCTGAACTCAACAGCTGATCAAAACAAAGCCGGGCTTTGTACCGACAGCGGCTCGGCAGAGCGAGGAAGTGTGAAGAAGCTGCAGCGTGTCTGAAGAAATTACACAACCCTGACCGTCAATGTTCTGCTCATGATGCTGGAGATTTATCAAGAAAAGTGAAAAGGGACAAACCAGCAGAAAGTACAGCCACCGTGATGGAACGTTGTGACATCTCAGCTCTAACACACATTCAGTGGATTTTAATGCTTTTATTTGGGTAGAAGCTTCATAATACTCACGGCATTAGACTCGTTATTTCAACAGGAACATGGAAAATAAAGTTGGACTAGACTAAATTATTTTAGGCTCATATTAACCCTTTAATATCTGTCAACTAAATTTAATATGTGGGGGGGAAAAGAAGCAGCGTATGAATAATGCAGCAGTTCCATGTGTTATTACTTCACATTTACAGCATGTAGTGGTCATTTCACGCCACACACAGGCAACAGTGTGTGTGTGTGTGTGTGTGTTTTTAACCACAAACCACCAAATACTTAACCAGTAGTTTTTAATGTCTAACAACATGTGAACACAAAACAGTTAGCGGCTGTTTAAAGCACCTGTGTTGAGGGATGAGACCCCCCAGACTCCATCACTCCCTCCCCGCCGGTGATGTCAGTGTGTCACCATGTTTAATTTTAGACAGAAACGACAAGAAATAACATGATAGTTGCTAAAAAATGTGAGTTAATGCAGACAAAACTGTTAAAGAGAGCTGAAAATGTGTATTTACTGCACAAAGAACAGCATAAGTCACCGCATTCATACGCCAGTTTGTAAACTAGGTGTGTACACTGACTGTGCAAATGGTTATGATTAAGATTAAGATTAAGAAAACCTTTATTTGTCCCACAATGGGGAAATTACGTTATTGCAACAGCACAGATACAGCAAAAAATAAGATAAAAACGTATATAAACTACCAATAAAACAAGAGTCAGCGGTCCCTACTTTAATGTTTTCCTCAAAGTCAAACATTATGTGGAAACCCAAAACAAGAATGATTGTTTTCTAACTATATTAGGCAAACATGACATGGATTTATAGATGGAGAATGTGGAAAAGACAGATGGAGGCGAGGGGTGTGTATGGGAGAGAATGAAGGAGTTTCAATTTCAGCACGAGTGAGTGATCTGCCTGTTTATGCTCTTTTACACCCTGTCTGACACACACACACACACACACACACACACACACACACACACACACACACACACACACACACACACACACACACACACACACACTGCATCCAGAGCAAGAAAAACCTCTGAATCATCCAACATATTACTCACAGGCTAAAGAACTGTGTTTGTTGCTACATGTTGCTATTGGTTACTCTGACAGTTGCATCACATCGAAGCCTTCTGCCAAGTGAGGGTGTGCTGTAGAACAATAATGAGTGGATGTGTCTTCATGCTTAGATATTCTGAAACGTTCTGCCAGAGCCTGGATGTATGATTTCTGCCACCCAGTCATTAATCAGCCTGGGTCAACGTCTCCCTGCTCACTTCAATGACCGTCATGTGATCGTGTGTCAGCTTTGGGTGTGCAGACATTAATGCAGTGATAAAGGCTGGGTGGGTAAGAGGCAGTCTGTTAGCTCACAGCAGCAGCATGTTGAATAAAAAACACACAACTAACATGAGTCCAGAAAGGACAACAACACAAAGGTCAGGCTCGTTTTACTGCTACAGTCTTATGTCATTCACCAACAATGCTCTCCTGCTGTTTTTATAAGACTCCACTCAGAGGAAATTAACTTCCTTCAACTCAGATAACCCCGGCATGAAGACTGTGAGGACAGCCTGTTAGCACATCAGCTAGGAAAGCTAATCATAGTCAAGGCAGCCTCTTCACAGCATGCATGATGTGTGATGCTACAGTTTGGTCAGTGTTTTCTATAATGATGCTAAGATGGAGGTTTCAGCAGGTGCTCTGCATTATCATCCCTTCAGCATGGAAAGAAGAGGCAAAAAACATGTGACCTGTGAAAGATGCTAAACAATACCTGTAAAAAATATCATATAAAAAGTGAAAATAAAAATCTCTCAGACTTTTGAACGACCATTTGAGAAACTTTTGGTTGCACTACAATGAAGTTTGTAGTCTTCAATGTTTTTTTAAATCAGTGAGACACATTTTCTTAACGTTTATTAATTTATCATAACAACACATGCTACAAGGGGAACTAGCCTCTACTGCTAGTCGGTCATTTCTTCCATTATCTTTTTATTGGTAGTCTATTTTATAATGTATATATCTTTTTCCTAACTTATCCCTTGCTGTCTGTATGCCGTTGCAAAAATGCAATTTCCCCATTGTGGGACTAATAAAGGTTTCTTAATCTTAAAAAATCTTGTGGCATGTCTTTGTTTACATGTTTGAAATCTGTAGCTGTGTGAATTATGAAGACAAACTTCTGACATTTTATTGTTGAATTATGGGGAAAGTGTTTTCTGTGGGATCATTCAGACCACTTGGGGGACTCGGGGATCCCGGGTCAGGATCTGGAGGAGGAGGAGCCTCGGTGGAGGAAGTAGCTGCACAGACTGAATGTGTGTGTCTGTGTGTGTGAGTGTGTGTGTGTGTGTGTGTGTGTGGAGCAGTTACCTCCGCGGTGAGTGTCGCAAACCACTGGACTTAACGCAACGCAACAAAAAACAGACCAGCACCTCCTCCAGGAGCAGGGCTGACCGGGGACCGGCTCAGGTTGTGTTCGATCGGTGCAGCCGGTCCAGAAGTGAGCAGTATGCATTCAGACTGCAGGCTGCTATGGGCAGAGCGGTAATGGTGGGCAGGGGACCGACAGGGGCCGGGGTTCTCGTCCTGTCGATTCTCATCATTCTCACCGCGGAGAGAGGCTGCGGAGCGCAGAAAGGTTGGTGCCACACACGGGGCCGCGGGAGGCCGGCGCGGCCGCGGCCGCCGACACACGCCGCCATGCGGCCTGCAACGGTGTCAACATGCCGCTGTGTAGAGATCCGTCTGAGTGTGTTGTTATTGTTCGCCTAGCTTACCTTACATGGCCGTGTGTACGTGGAGTTTCGCTGGGTTTACGGAGCTAACCGCCGCCCGTCACGGTGCTCTCTGTGGCCGCAGTGAAACCGGACAAACCGGTTCATTAGACCGTGATTGTATCGGAACCACCGCTGTTTGGTGGATTTGCTGCGGGCTGAACTCACGTGTGGCTTTAAAGGATTTATCAGGAGCTCAAAGTCTCAGCTTGTTGCGAGCTTTTCTAATGGAGTCTGTCTCTCGGTGCCTTCAGCGGTTTGTGGCCTGGTTCCTCGGTCCAGGTGGTTCATTTTTTTTACCGTGAAGAACCCTCCGTGATCACGGCACGGTTTGGAGAGGGTTAATCTGACACCGTGTTAGACGTAGACCCAGTTTCTGGTGGTTTTTGTTGCCAGTCTCAGAGGGGGTCAGAGGTTGGGGGTGGGGGGGCTGTAAACACGTGGGCTCAGTTTGTCATAACTTTAAATTTCAGCTGAATTATAATCTCACAGTGACACAGTACGTGTGCTCATGTGCGACCAGAGAGTCTTCCTGGTCGGTTCTGTGCCTGAGCAGCAGCTCCATGGAGGTCATGTGAGCCCCTGTGCAGTTGTTCCGTCACACTTGTGAGTCCGGCTGAGGGGGAGCAGCTTTGTTTTTGTCTTGTTCGTCTGGATCACGTCCACTGAGAGGCTCTTACATAACCGCAGGCTGACAGAACATCCACTTAACACCATGAAGCGTGACTGCTGAGTGTTATCTCGAGGCCATGAGCCCACAAACATCCACACACATCAACTTTCTGTCCTCTGACAGCTCCTCACACACTTTAACACAGCACCAGGTTAAAGGTTCTCCTAAGTAAGTCCTCAAATCCCCTTAAATTACACATAGGAATATATTACTGCCAGATGTGTCGATGCAGAAACCAACTAAACATTTTTATTGTCTGAAAACAACACATCCATTTTGAGCTGTTATGTCACATTATTGATTATTTCCTTCATTTAACAGTATCACATTTTATTAAAGCCCAACCACACACTTAAGTGTTTTAAACAATGTCCAAAGACTCAAAGAAAGTCATTTTACTACACAAAGGACGATGTAAACCAGCAGTAATAAGAAGCATTAGTCACTTTGTCTTCATGGAGAACGCTTAATCACCTGAGGAGACACAAATAAGTTCCACTTAATAAAATAATAATAAAAATAATAACAGAACGTATGAAGCAATTACAAAGATAAGAGTTCCTACACCACTTAAAACGCTGCAGAAGTAGTCTGATGCCATAATCGCCAATAACGATTTAAGAGAGTATAAAAACGGACCAGAACACTGTCTGTCACTTGGTCCTGCCCGCGACATTCAAGAATATTCAAGATATCAACAAGCTGAGTTTGTAGCCGAGCGAAGGAAAATACTTTTGTTGGATTATTTTAAGCTGCAGATTGACACACGTATTATAACGTGCTTCACGTCATTTCTTCAAATCCTACATTAAAACATGAAGATGTGAAAATGTTCGTTAAGATACAGCAGTTTAGAGGAACTGTGAAGATCTGGGAGAGCAGAAAACTTTAAAGATGATTTTATATTTAAGATAAAACCATCACATGAGTGAAGAGGACCTGCAGGTCTGCTGACACACGAGGTTAATCGGGTGTCCACACTCTGGCTGTGGCTGCTGCAGGCTTGTGTTTATTCAGTAAATCCGACATGTTTTCTGTATAACTGTCCTTTGGGTCTGGACTCAGTCTGTGTTTGTGTCGTCCTGCAGGTGATGGCTGCGGCCCCAGCATGCTCGGGCCCAGCAGTGGGACTCTGTCCTCTCTGGGCTACCCGAGGACGTACCCCAACCACACGGTGTGCGAGTGGGAGATCAGCGTGCCCCGCGGCAAGAGGATCCGCTTTCGCTTCGCCGCGCTGGACATAGAAGACAGCGACTGCCAGGTCAACTACCTCCGCCTGTACAACGGCATCGGACCGGACCGGAGTGAGATCGGTGAGTGACGAGCAGATACGCGACGTGTTTACCAAAGCCACGTGGGAGGTCTGAGCGAGATGGAAATGTGCTCACTTGTTTGCTAAACTGTTTGTCTGGTGATTAGATAGCTATGGAACCCCCCCACACAGGGCAGCAAGTTACTTCAGGAGACTGAAGAACATTAAAACACTGTTTCAACCATTTCATCAGCATGTGTGTAATCAGATTTCTCCCTGAGCTCAGCCGTGTTTACGAGCCTGATATCTGTGACTTTGGTTGTTTTAAGCTGACTATAAATAAGAATCCAACCAGTCTGGGAACCCCTCAGCTAATGTCTGATGATGAGGCCTCTGGCTCTAAGACTGTCCGGATAACGGACAAATTCGGTCCAACTAGCAGCTTGAGATGCAAAAACTGAGGGGCAACACCTACAGACGTGTAGTTTACATCCACCGCTCGACAACTGCATCAGCCTGTGTCCACAAGGACTGTTTACCTGCATGCAAACCACAACATGCACAAACATGTCTGGTCAATACGAACAATCTTTCCGTATCAGAATCCTGCTCATGTGACCCGCATGTCTATGAACGATGTATCGGATGTCAACACTAGTCACAGCGTACTTACATTCTGTACATGATGAATCCATGATGCACAACTCAGAAGTTTTCTTCAATGAAGTGAAGAGAAATACAAAAACTAAAAACACTTATTTGGATTATAAACAGCAGGTATTTATTGGTATTTACTAACGCAGACTTGGAACCGGCCCGCAAAGAACAGCAGAACTACCGCCAAGACAGAAATCAATAAAAGGCAGCTTGTTTGAGTCGCACATGTGAAGCCTCGCATCGTTGATGCCCTCCTCCCACAAAGACCCCACTTCTATCTGCTGCTGCTGCTGTGGGCACGTTCCCCTTTTAGCTGTCGATGCATTTTATGCAGATTTCTGGCCTGACTGTCAAAGTTCCCTTCACCTCACCTGTGTCCACTCTGTGTGTGTGTGTGTGTGTGTGTGTGTGTGTGTGAAGCTTTCTGGGACAGTAGGCTTGGACAAGGACACACACAGAGAAGAAAAGCTCTAATATACGAAAACATTGGTTTTCAGTGGAGTCTTTGCTTTTCTTGTAGTTTTTTGTTAGGATACAACGGCTGTTTTTTCACCGCACAGATTGAGGGAAATAAGTGTAACTGTGTGGAAAAATAACAAACCAGATAAAAGATAAAAGTTCATTCTGTTCTTATCTGTGTGATGTGACGGAGGATCGGTCCTCCTGATGCTCCACATCCTCTGGTGGTCGTTTCCAGTCTCAGTCATGTATGTAAAAATAAACCTGTATGAAAAGCCAAAATTCAGTTCAGTAAAATATATATAATATATTATTTATATATTAGCATCTTTACTGCAGCTTTAGCATAAAATTAATTATATTCCTATTAGCTCTGTCTTAATAAAAAGTCACCACATTTAAAAAAAACAACACACACAGCATCATTAGCTAGCTAGCTAGTTAGCTAGCTAAAAACATGCTAACAACATGCACTTCAAACTCTCACCAGAGGACAAAGGTTCAAGCATTTAATCCTCAGAAACGTCCACAGTCCGTCCGTAAAAGTTATTCTGGAACGTTTGACATAAGGAAGAAGCTATTTAGGGTGGTTTTAATCTCGTGTTTATAGTTTTTAACCGGAGTTTGGTTCAGTTTACGCAGTGTTTTCTACTTCGTGCCTCCCGTCGCGCTCTGACGGTCACTTCTACGGTCACTACCGCCCCCACCTGCCCGAACACTGTTACTGCACCTGGATAAAAACAGGAAGTGCGCGTTACAGGAAAATAATGGAGTACATGGAAATGATTACAGTGTTATTAAATTAATTATAGCATTAGAAATACAGTCAAGTAAGTAATAATAATAAATAAAACATCCTGGGTTACGTTCATTTATAATGGATCATAATATATAATAATAATAATAATCAGTATAATGCAGATTTATGTAACTAACCCGCCTCTCTTTGTCCTCTTTGACAGTGAAATATTGCGGTTTGAATCTGAGTGTTAATGAGCTGCTCGAGTCCACCGGCAGCCAGGTCACGGTCCAGTTCATGAGTGGGACCCACCACCGTGGACGTGGGTTCTACCTGTCTTACTCCACCACTGAGCACACAGGTGAGTTCTCGGCTCTGTTGGTCTGTCTGCTGATGATCCGTTGGCCTGCCGGGACGGTCATGTGATCACTCAGTTTCTGGTTTCTGTTTTGGCCCTCAGGGGTGGCGGGTGGAAGAGTTGCTTTGGAGACTGTGTGTGTTTGTGTTGCTGACAGATGTTTCATTCGGCACCACCACCTTATTTTTTAACAGTTGTGGAGTAATTATTCTGTCCTGGAAAGACTTGTGCACATGTGGGTTTGTCTAAGTGTTGGCAGCTTGTCACTGTTGTTGTGTGAAAAGCTCACATCTCTCAGTAGTCCGTCACAAACAGCCTCGTCTCCAGATGTGCAGTTTGAGGTTTTCAAGCAGAAAGTGTCAGCTGTCATCATCAGAGGATGGTGCTGAGTTAACAGCGACTTTCTCCATGTTGGTCAAATAACCAGAGGCAGCCCTGGAGTTTATTTATGTAGAATATTGATCATGCAGTCCTTCCTGCTGCCTGTGAGGGGACAAAGTGAGGACTTGTGTCATTCTGTAGCAGAACTGGACAGATGTCCACCACAGATGTCTCAAAGTCAACATTTCTGCCGTGTATACAGACACACAGGAGTCCTTACTGCAGGAGTTTGGTGGCCGAAGCCAGACATTAAGCACTAATAGTTGTTATTAGTAAAGTCATCTTCATCTCATCTGTGCCCGATCTGCACTGTGTGTCCCGGAGACACTTCACTTTAGGAGGTGAGAGGACAGAGACATAATGACAGCAAATGACTCACAATAAGGAAACTGTTCAGCACTAGATTTAACCCTTGAGAACACATTTGTATGAACACACTTCCATCTGAAGCCTCCTCCCCTTAATGGAGGTGATGAATGATGGATTAACCTCTGACATCTGATCCAATCATTTTGCCCAGATGATCAGATCCTCCCTGAGCCGGCTGCTTCTCTCAGCCTCCTGTTTTATCATCCACCTCACAGCACATTTCAGCACAGGATGTTTTTTTTCGAGGAAAAAACTCCACTTTATAAACATCACACTGTCTAAATGATGCTAGAAGCCGGAAAGTTTGGTCCTGGCCGCTGTGCTGCTGCAACATTTACTATATAAAGCACCTTTTTGGCGCCTCTGCTGCTTCCTGGTAGCAGTAAACCTCACAGAAACACTGCAGCAGCTGTTGCTCTCTCTGCTCGGCTCCACTCAGGCTGATTCTTAAGGGGTGGATGAAATCTAAGTGTCCTGATCTCGGGTTTGTGCAGGTTTTCATCGTGTCTGTGTCGTTGATTTCTGAATTACATAAGGGCCAACATATGTTGTACAGCAGAGGTAAAGCAGAGGAGTTTATCTATAAAAAGAATAAGAGTTGGACTCTGATGCGTCAGACAGACGAGGGGAACATTTGTGCAGTACGCTCGCTAACACACAGCAGATAAGGAGCTGCCTGCTGTGAGTGGTACACTCCGATCAGCTGCATATCTGGAATTCCAGCTGCAGCGTGCAGGCATGGGCTCCGCTCAGAGCTGCACACGTGTGGACGAGGAGCAGAATCTACTGTTGGGTCTGTTGGTTGTCAGTGGTGTTGTTGGTAAAAGATGGCAGAGAGGGATGAAGGAGAGCGCAGACAGACAGGCGGCATGCTGGGAAGTGAGAGCTGCAGCTGAAGAAACAGCAGCGAGGGCGGATTCAGAAAGACTCTGTGGTTCGATTCTGCACGGCTCCACACACAGGAGCTCCATCCATGTTCACCCATCAGCTGCACCGTCACCTGCTTAATGGAAATAAGTACAGTACAGTCTGGTTAATATCCAGTAATGATATTTTAAAACCTGACGTCTGGAGCGTCACATGACCTGTGCATAAATAAAGAAATATATAATTCATCTGATCTACAGGAACACTCGCTTTGATGTGTGAACATTGGCAGATGTTCTCTTTAATAAGTGAGTGCTGTTGCTAAGCAGTGTGTCAGCTCTGTTTCTGAAGACGTGCTTTGTCATGTGGAACATTAGCGGGACTTGAGATAAGCAGATAATTGGAGCCACAGAAGGAGAAGGAGAAGAAGTGTGGTGTATTATTTCTGTCTGCTGGTCATCCTGGCGCGACTGAGTCACTCGGTGACACTCTGTCAGACACTGTTTCCACAGATGATACGTGTGTGTTTTCCTGTCACGTACATGAGTGTGGGTGGACGGTTACCATGGCAACCCGCCGTGGCTGGGGGTGTTTATGTGTTGACTCAGAGACCGACCACCGCCACACATTCTCTCTGAATTCTTAGAAGGCCACATCATCCAGCAGGACACAAACCTCATCAGCAAAACACGACAACACACACACACACACACACACACACACACGTCCGTGCACTGTGATTTTATAGGGTTTTAAGGTGAAAAGATTACACAGTAAAGCTTTTGTCATCATTGAAGAACAGACCTGCACAGGTCCACAGTTACAAACAGCGTGTGGTTCCTCTTACTTCAAACATCAGATAATTAAACAACCAACAACCGAGAATAAAAAGCACGGGAGGAGGGACGGGCGGAGAAACCAGTTCTGACGGTTTTTTGTTTGCCTCTGCAGATCTAATCACCTGCCTGGACAAAGGAACAGATTTCCCCGAGGCAGAGTTCAGGTGAATAACGTCGGCTTAGTGTGGATGTTTGTGCAGTGATGGAGCCGAGAGATAATCATTGTGTGTGTCTCTGTCATCTTAGTAAATACTGTCCAGCCGGCTGCCTGACGTCCACCGAGGAGGTTTCTGGAACGATTCCTAACGGATACAGAGAGGTGATCATGCACGCACACACACACAGACACCGTCAGCTTATCCATGCTCCATCATTTTTGTCCTTTGTTGGCATCCATTTGTTCTGATGGAAATGGGCCCCACGTCCTGCACTGATGACCTCACAGCACCCCCGCTGTGATGAGGTCATGGGTGCCACGTTCTCTGGCTGATGACCTCATGTTCAGAGCTGGAGGAGCTGGGACGGAGGCAGGGAGGGAGGGAAGGGTGGTGTTGCTGTGTCAGACGGGAGGACAGGGAGGAGCGTCGGGGTGAGCTTCAGGGAGTGAGGCAGGATCAGAGGAGGGGCAGGGTCAGCGGGTGAAAAGGGAGGTGAGATAATAGTTTGGCCCAAAATAATAACTTCATAATCCAGCCCAGCTGCAAGAGGGCGCTGAGCGGAGGAGGCCTGTGTGTGTGTGTGAGACTGTGGAGACACACAGGGACCAGGCGGACCAGATTCCCCACCCAGATTACAATCCTGCAGTTTCTCCTTAATTCTGCCGCTGTGTTTCTTATACTTCCACACGCTGCTTATCACAGCTGAGTGTGTGTGTGAGTGTGTGTGTTTCCTCTGTTGGCGGCAGGGCGCTGTGGTTTGGAGCCTTACATTGTGTTTGTGTTAGTGGTTTGGTACGGCTCCCTTCAGGATGTGGTCTGTGTTTTTGGGGCAGGTTTACGGTGGTTATGGGGAAAGTGTTGATTTCCGGTGGCAGCCTGTTAGTGAGTGTACGTGAGTGTGTGTCACTTGCTCGGTCACCACCAGAGTTTTCCCACAATCCTTTGTCAGCTGTGGATTCCAGTGTGTGTGTGTGTGTGTGTGTGTGTGTGTGTGTGTGTGTGTGTGTGTGTGTGTGTGTGAGCCTTTTCCTGTAATAAAACTCCACCTTCGTGGAGCAGCTGCTCGTCAGGAGCGGCCGCAGCACATTTGGGTTTTCTGTCAGTGATGTGGCAGCAGGTTTGGACTGGAATGCAGCGAGTGACATCATCCTGACTCATCAGAATTATCAGCCTCAGCCTGAAGGTTAAGTGACCGTACGATAAAACAGCACAGCCTCCACCCACTCTGACATGGGCAGCATCAGCCCCCCCGCTGCATCAGATCTCCACCACAGGAAGTGAAACGTTATTTAAATTCAACCATAACCATAAAATCCTCATCAGATGGTCACGGCTGTCAGAAAGTCTCCGATGAGGATTTTATGGTTATAGTCTGTCCCGGCCTAACGCTTGCGTCCTGTCCCTTCGTCCTGCAGTCGTCTCCTCTGTGCGTGGCAGCTGTCCATGCGGGTGTAGTGTCCAACGGTGTGGGAGGGAGGATCAGTGTGGTCAGCAGCAAAGGCATCCCTCACTATGAGGGCACACTGGCTAACAACGTCACGTCCACTGGGTAAGAGGACGAACCTGTCCCTCATTTCAAATGTGTATATAAATGATGCTACATGCGCTCACACTGTGTGTGTGTGTGTGTCCTCAGAGGAACTCTGTCCAACAGCCTCTTCACCTTCAAGACCAGTGGTGAGTTTGTCTCCCTCCCTCAGGACGTCCATCGTTGTTACTCATGTCTGTACGTTTTAATCTGAGTGTGTCCGTGCTGTCAGGCTGCTATGGAACGCTGGGTCTGGAATCCGGCGGCGTGGCGGACACTCAGCTCAACGCTTCGTCCGTGTGGGACTGGAAGAGCCTCAGTAGTCAGCACAGTGTGTGGGCGCCGCCGGGGGCGCGGCTGAAGAAGGCGGGGCTGCCCTGGGCGCCGTCTCAAAGCGACCAGCAGCAGTGGCTGCAGGTGGATCTGAAGAAGGAGAAGAGGATCACAGGTACACACACACAGTGAAGCACAAACTCTCTGCATCATGCAGCTTTGTAGCAACATGTTCCCACCTGACAGAACTCTGACTGCAACCTTTGATCCAGACTGAGGTGTCTCCACTGGGGAGCTTACATCAGTAAGTCATTGACGACGCTGCTGCCGTGCCACAGCCCTCACTGTCGTTCCATTGTGCTCTCTTCCAGGCATCATCACCACAGGTTCCACCCGCAGAGAGTACCAGTACTACATCTCAACCTACCGGGTCCTGTACAGTTCTGATGGCAAACAGTGGTACGGCTACAGGGAGGCGAACTCGACACAGGACAAGGTAACAGAGTCAACACGATCGAGTGAAGTGCCGCTCGCTCAGCAGTGACGTCGTCTTCTGCTTTTTTTCCTTTTAAATGGATAAAAATGTCACTTTAGAAGGCTGCAGGGACACTCAGATGGACGGTGTCCATAGCAACCGGTATTGACTGGGGGATGTTTATGGCAGGAAGTGAGAGCAGTCAGTGGTTTGAGTTAAGTGCTGTGGTAGACGAGTCGGGACGCTGAGGGATTAATAATGAATGGATATGGATTGAGAGTCCGGCTGGACCTGCTGTCCACACACGGACTCCTCTCAGCCTCTGACTGTGTGAGTTAATAATCAGCTCACAGCGTAGAGTGCATTTCCTCCACAAACTGAATTCCTCCCTGAACCTCCTGCTGCAGCAGGGATTTCATCTGAGCTACTTGTCATTTCATGGCAGATTTTCCAAGGCAACATTAACTACCTGCACGAGGTGAGGAACAACTTCATCCCCCCCATTGAGGCGCGCTTTGTGAGGATAAATCCCACTTCCTGGCACCACAGGATCGCGCTCAAGTTGGAGCTGCTCGGCTGCCAGTTTCCTCCAGGTGAGTGAAGTCACCTGACGTGTTTTTACCGAGGTTCAGACTCCTCACTTCTTCTGTGGTGTGTCTTTGGACAGTGAGCCGGAGGACAGAGGTGAGTCCCCGGATGTTCCCCCCCGCTCACTCTCCTCCAGGAGGCACAAAGCGCCCGCCTCACCACGGCCAAACCACACACACCCCAGACATCAGAAACACCACGATGCCTCCTCACACTGGCAAAGGTGGGTCAAAAAAAACCAGACCCTCACTGTGATGGATTTCTGGGTGTTTATGTCAGCGTTGGTTCTCACAGATGCGGCGCTAGCAGCAGTCCTGGTTCCGGTGTTGGTCATGGTCCTCACTGCTCTCATCCTCACTGTGGTGTGTGCGTGCCACTGGAGGAACAGGTGTGTGTTCGTCTGTCATCACAACATTTTGAAAAGTTTTCACCGTCATCACAGCGACTTCTTACTTCCTCACAGGAAGAAGAGCTCTGAGGGGACGTATGATCTTCCTCACTGGGATCGCACAGGTCCGTCCTCCCTCGGGGTCACACTGTGTGTGTAGTGTTTGTGTGTGTGTAGTGTGTGTCTGTTGCTGACCGTCACTGTGTGTCTGCTGCAGACTGGTGGAAAAGCATGAAGCAGCTGCTGCCCTCTAAGATGGTGGAGACGGAGGATTCAGTTCGGTACAGCAGCAGTGAAGTCAGCCGGCTCACAGGGAGAGGAGCCGTGCCGCGACTACACGCTGAGCCTGCAGGTACTGCTGACCGAGGTCCGAACCCAGCACTGGATTTGACCAGCTGCTGGACCTGTTCTCCATCAAATCAGCCTCCTCGAATTATAGAAGGGAGGAAATAGATATGAAGATCTGAAGAAAACCAACTGTAACACTTGTTTTTTTTTTTTACAGAATACGCCCAACCGCTGGTTAGCGGCGTGACGACATTGGGTGCGCGGTCAACCTTTAAACCAGACGAGGGTCCTGACCCAGGATACTCAGATCCAGACCTGTATGACGCTCCTATCTCGCCTGATGTTTACCACGCTTACGCCGAACCGCTGCCAGCGTCAGGATCTGAATATGCTACTCCCATCGTGGTGGACATGGGCTGCCACCTGTCAGGAGGCGCCGCTTTGAACCAGCCCTCCGCAGCGTGCAGCTTCATGGGCGCCGGGCCCGCCTCCCTGCTCGCACGGACAGACAGCGGCCAGTCGGGACACTCGGCTTACGATACGCCCAAAAACGCCACTGGACATGTCGCGGAGGATCTGACCTATCAGGTGCCTCAGAGTAGCGCTCAGAAGCCAACGGGACAGAGCTGAAGAGTTAGGAAGCACGCGGTCTTAATCTGCCCCGCCCCCCCAACCCCAACACAACCCAAAGGACGCAGGCAGAGGGTTGTTACCGGAGGAGGAGGGGGGGGCCTGAGTCTTGAATGAACACTACCTTAGCTTTAGATTCATCTGGAGATGTCTGTATTGCCTAAATGTGTCTGCATGGCCAACAAACTGCCTGTGTCGTGCCATCACAGTCCTATCACTGAAACCACAGAGATGAATGTGAGAGTCTGACGGATGGAGGAGGAGGAGGAGGAGGAAGCTGACTACTATTTGATAAAGACTTTGTTCTGTGATTCTTAGTTGGTCTTGCATCCTGTGAAACTGTGATTTCCACTCGTTCTGTTACTGAATCCGCTGCATGTTTGCATCACGACGTTCCTCGAGCTTTTCCACGGTACGTTTGCGTCTTACTCTTAAAAGCATGACTTGAAATTGTGTATAGTTCGGATAATTCCAATACTGCGATCCTGTCCTTCAAATGATCTAACTGATATTTATTTTTTTATTTCACATCCTGCTGATAAGGAAATTTGAATCCCACCACTGCCCTCATCGGTAGCAGGTCACAGATTTTGGGGGGCTGCACTGTTGTGGCTGATGAGATGATGAGATGTTGAGAGGCTGAATCAGAAAAATCCTCTTTGTGGTTTTGGAGACCAAATGTTGCCTTTTCTGACTTCACAGTCGTGTCAGGTGTAGCCAAACAAACCTTAAAGCAGTCTTAAACGTTTTTGAAAGGTACAATAGAGGCAGATATGTTACAGCTGTGATCACTTCATAGTGTGTGTGTGTGTGTGTGTGTGTGTCCTGAACCTTCCTGGACTTGCTGTGTGTGGGGGTCATTGTGTCTGTTCTTCCTTGTATTATCTGTTTGTGACACAGTGTGTACTGACCTGACCAAACGCTCGGTGGCGGGAAACACAAACAAGCGGCGCCGCCGCCGTCGTCCGTAACCATGGCGATCATTATACAGAGTACTGGTGCTGCCTGGTCACAGGGGGGTTGTGTCTATGTGGCGCTCACTGATTGTATAAAGAGAAATAAAGAGTTTTTAAAAGAAAATGTTTTATTGTAATCTTCAACACAAATAGATTTTCATCATTTTTCCATCAATGGTCTCATTTAGATTTAGATTTTTAGGAAGAAAAAGTCTTTAAGAGCATCTGTGTAGTTCTGTTTCTTTAGACATGGGAGCGTTTGTCATCCATGAATCAACCTCAAACTGTGGAGTAAGTTTTTTTTCAGGGTGAGATGTCGAGAGCTGCAGCTATGAAAGAGGAGAGTCAGCCGGTTTGACATATGTCTTAATAGTTTTGGAACAAAGTGCGACTTTATTTGTAAAATTATCTTCTCAAACAGGATCAAATCATTTGTCTCCCTCCACAGACCGAGCTGAGATGAGCTCACCTGTGTGTTCCCCCACAAACAGCCAATGAAAGTCCTCCATTGTCTTTTGGATCATAGGTTTGTTCAGCAGGATAATCTTCACTAATGAATTATCATCATCCACCATGATGTTTAATGACATCATCTGTCCACTTGTTAGCATCTAGCCTTTTTATGAGACAGGCAGGAAATCATCTGTTGTGTTTTGTGTCACAGACGGACACGTGTGAGACTGCACACCTCATTACAGACATCTTACCCCAAATCCAAAACATTCATGATGATGTAAACAGGAAGTGCTAGCATGCTAACAGTGGTCCAGGTTTTAGGACTTTTAATGGATGCTAATTAGCAAAAGTATGACAATAACCATCAGCAGTCACTGTTAATGTCATCATTATAATAAATACATTGTAATTCTATGAATAAATATCAACAGTGCATAGACAACATGGTTTGTATTTTTTTTAAAATTATGTAGAAAATTTAGCCAAAACTTTCAGTGCTGGTCCACGTGAACATCTTCACAATAAAAAACATCATGTAGGTGACAGAACGCCTCAGTTCCTTTGTTCTGCTCACATCATTCAGGATTTGCCGCCTCCTCTGACCCATCACGCCTCCATGTTCTTCCCGTCCTTCCCGAACTTCCACCACACCACAGTGAGGACGACGGCGAGCAGGAAGATCAGGCCGCTGGTGATGAGGTAGGCGATGGGCAGGAAATGGTTCTGACCTCCGAACCAGGTCAGCGTGGTCAGCACCACTTCCTTTCTGCCTCGGAAGTACTGCACAGGAAAGTCTGACAGGGCAGGAGGTCAAGGCTCAAAATAGATGATCAGTGGAGAGAAGCCCGTCTTAAAATAGTCCCTGTCCGAGGACAACAGGACACGTGTGGAAGGATACTGTAGGATATGTCGATGCTGTAAGACCCCGCTGGGAGGCCGCTGGTGAAGGGCTCCTCAGCTCGGTCTAAAACCCCGTAGAGCTTCTTGAAGTTGGGGAAAGCTGCTTCCCTCATCCAGACAATCAGGTCTTCGTTGATGAAGCCGTTGTTGAGCGGGTCACGAACATCAAGTTCGTAGACAGGACTCCTCCAGTATGGAGGCTTTGTGGTGCCTGTGGAGAAAGAGGTCAACATGACTCTGAACACAGCCTGCGATCCAGGTCCTGTCTCCGTTTACCTTCAAACGCCTCCGCCAGCGTCTGGTTCTCAGTGCTCGGGTTGCGGAACTTGATGTTTTTGTCGGTGTACCATGTGATGCCTGTGCGTAATAAAGGAACCCGACGTGCAGCAACGCCGGCGCCGTGGTATTTCAGAATGAAGGAGTCTGGGAGAGTCCAGAGAGAGAGAGAGAGGAAGGAAGGGACGTTTTAACCTGAATCACCATTTAGGAACGTTTATCAAAACTACAGATGACCTGTGGTGTTCCACAGGGATCCGTTTTAGGTCCTATCAGAGGGTGGATCAACCAGGACAAAACCAAGACTCTAATTGGTTCTGAGGCTGAGAAACTTTGAGCATTATTTGTTGTTGAAGGAAGGAAGGTCACCTGTTAAACATTAAGAACGGTACAGAGACACCGATGCTGCTGCTCTGCACGCCTGCTGACCGAGACCAGAAAGAGGGGCCCACATCACCCCAAGAGGCTTCTAAACCTGTTCCTGGTCCTCGTCCATCCTATTTATCAGCCTTGTTTTTATTTGATGAACCTGCTCAATGTTCTCATATAGATAACTTTAACATGTTTTTACTGCCTGCTTTGGATTTTATTTCTTCTTCTGTGGTTCTGATCTGCATGAAATCATTGATCACAGCATTTCCTCACTTCCTTTCATCCTGTTTCAACATGTTAATGTTGTGTGTGTGTGTGTGTGTGTGTTTACCATTGAAGATACTGTTGGCCACGGCGCCACATGGAGCAATAGGAAGTCCATTAGGATCTCTTGCATAAGGCTCACAGTATGAAGTGGGGTTCTAATGTTGGAGATGATGAGACATAATTAAAAATGAACGTTTGATGCCGTCAGGCCGACGTCTCGGACGTCAGCACGGCGGCTCGTTGAAGCGGAGGAACCAGCGGGTCCTGTTTTTGTTCAGGAAACCCGTGTTAAGAAAGACACAATCAGTCCTGACTTCCTTCTACATCACAACCTGCTGCAACATTCTGTCCAAGTTGTCAAATCAAAGCCGGTGGACGCCTCCCGGTCCACAGCGTCAGATCTCACATCAGACAGCTTCAACATTCAGTCACTCACTTCAACTCGGAGCATCAGGCTGCGGCCAGAACAGCTTCAACAGGCCTCCATCAGAAGAGATGAAAACATGCTCACACTAAATCTGCTGTTATTGATCAAATATTGCTCCAACATTTAATAATTCATTGATTTTTGCTTCAGTCAGACTTCCAGTGCAGGGTGTATAGAACTTGTACATGACAGAGAATATTGCTCCTTTTACTCATCACTTTAAATCACCGACCAAACGCCACCTAATTACCAACAAACTGCACACAAGGCAGTGTGTGTATCCGTTACAGGTCTATACCTTTAGGTTCATCCTCCTGCCGAGCATCTGTCCATCGTCTTTGGATTTCATGTACCTGCGGAGGTTCTGATGAAAGTTTCTGAGGCCGTAGTAGAAGAAGACGTCTCCCTGAGACACAGTGAGCAGCGAGTGTCCGTCAGTGTGAAAGCTCAGCTCTCAGGTTAGGTTTGTTTTGTCATCAGTGTTTTTACCTTAAATGCTTTCTCAGTGCTGAACACCACCGTGCAGCTGCAGGCCTGAGCCGCGTTGCTCACATTTTTACGCTTTTCAAAACACTTACTGCAGGCGCCGGCCTCGGTGTAGTCCAGCTGAAGAGGGCAGAGAGAATTAAAGAGGAGAATCAACATCCAACATGACCTCTGATCCCTCCTCGCTGCCACTCCCTGCTTTATTGCACTCAGGGTTTGTATATCGAACACACACTCATGTACAGACTTCATGAACGCCAGAACATTTCTCAAAGTGAGTGCAGTTCTCACCCACCTTCATTTCCTGTGTGCTCTGCACGGTGAGCAGCAGCCACACTCCCAGCAGCAGACATATCAGAGCCATCAAGTAGAAGAAAGGCAGCACGGTGTTAGCGGTTAGCATGGGAGACCAGGCGGGTAGCCGCTGCTGTTTGAACGCAGAGTTGTCGGGCCTCCGAGCCAGAGGCCCGGACTTGCCTTTGGTTTTGGCCATGAGAGGCGCCTTCAGCTGAGAACAGGAGGAGGACGCGGTGGAGAGGAGAGAAGACGGCGCTGCTCTGTCTGCTTTTCCTGTTCTGTTTTTTTATTTCAGCGAAATCTCTCTGCACACACACACACACACACACACACACCACTCTGCTTGCCAAGAGATTTTCCCAGCAGGCTTTGCAGGGTGGGGGTGAGCGCTGTGGCCTGTTACTTATTAACCACAATCCTTTACTTAACCACCTCTCTGCTTTCTGTTATCTCCTTTTTTCTAAGCGACAGTGGACGCTTCTCCTTTCTCGCCTTCTTCCTGCAACACAAAGGTTCCTGTTTAGTCACATGAAAACCACACAGGAGCTTAACCTGCCTGCGTGTCGGATTTACACTATAGAATAACAGTGAAAGTGTCCGTTGTGTTGCTGGACAGTGCTTCATGAAAAGGATGCTGTGATGAATGTGACTTCCTGGTGGACAAGTAAACTCATGACCTGACATTCACAGGAGGAAGGACGTCCCGGGGTCAGAGCAAACAAACAAAAGGACGTGGGTTTCTCTTTCTGAGCCCGTTTATTCCATCCATCACCCTCCGGCGGCAAGAAACACCTCCGCACATTTCACACAGACTGAAAGTAATAAAGGCTGCTCAGGATTCACACAAACAGGATGAGGCCTTTTACAAAAAAACACGAGTCTCTTTAAATCTTCAGGCTGACACACCGACGGTTAAAACAGTCCGATTTTGATTTTGTCTTCTTTACAAGCAGCCAGGATGCCACTCTCCAACAGCTTCATGAAGTCCAACTTGATCTAAAAGACACAGAGGGATGTGATGACACTTTAATAGGACACAGTTTTTAAATTATTGATGCTTTCCGAGTCATTTATTTCCCCTAGTTTAATGAAAAACAATGAAATACACTAAATAAATGTCACAGTTTCTTAAAGAAATGTGTCAGCACAGGCCCACTTCCTGTTTCATTAGACCAACAAGCAAACATCAACAAATAACAAAAGAAAACCAGGCATACTTCTTGTTTCAGGTGCTGTAAATAATAAAGAAAGTAAACCTTTCAGCCCAGCAGGGGGCAGCAGCTCACCTCAGGAATGTCCACCATCCTTCTGAGCTTCTGGTCCCTCCAGTTCCAGTCCAGAACCACATATTTCAGCGCCCCCAAGCTTAGACCCTCTAAGAAGGAAAATCAAAGTGAGACGTCTTCTCTCTCTCTCTCTCTCTCTCTCTCTCTCTCTCTCTCTCTCTCTCTCTCTCTCTCTCTCTCTCTCTCTCTCTCTCTCACACACACACACACACACACACCTTTCTCGATGAGAGCGCTGATCCTGCCCGGTGTTCCCACTCCGATGTGAGTGACGCCTTTCTGCAGCAGCTTCATCTGCTCCTCAATCTGTGCAGAGAATTCAGCTGTTGTGGTAACATGGTTTATCACCCATACGTGCATCACTGTTTTTTTTTTTAACTCTTTACCACCTTGATGTGTTTGGCAAAAAGCTTCACTGCTTTGGCTTCACCCTTGAAAGCCGTCAGCTGCCTGAGAACGACAGAGCAAACACTCAGAATTCTACTTTAATGTAAGATAATCACAGACCATCAGAGCTGCTCTTACTTGATGAGCTCGATGGCTCTGAGAGCCGAGCTGCAGACCAGCAGCAGGATCACTGAACTCTTCCCGCTGTGCTGCTTCTGAATCTTTGCCCACTTTGGACAAACTAACAAAGAAGAAATGAAAATGAAACATCTAGAAGCAAAGCTGAAGGAGGATTCTATCAAACTCCAGAGCAGCACTGACCCAGTTTCAGATAAGAGGAGAGGCTGTGGGTCAGGTCATTACTGGACAGGAAGCAGGAGTCTGGAGGAGGAAACACAGCGACCTCAGCCAGCGGACAGATCAGCAGATATCAAACATTTGCATGTTCGCTCAGACTCACTCTGCAATCTGAGCTCCTCCTGCTCGATAACGCAGCGTTTATCAGAGAAGAACTGAGAAACCAGATCCTGCAGGTCAGCCGGGCCGCCCGGCTTCAGCTCTGCAGCGGCCAACACATCTGTGATCGTTTTCTTCTTCTGCAAAACAAAAGAGGCTGAAGTCATAACCGAGACGTACACTCAGTGAACAGCTGTTCCTCTTTCAAACAGCAGGTGTCGCCAAACTCACCTTTCTCTTTTTCTTGGGTTTAGCTGACTTTTCATCTTCAGCCTCCTCCTCCTTCTTCTTTGGAGGAACTACACATGCTTTCTGTGGAAAAACACACAAACCCAGTCAGTCTACATGCTGCAACACAGCACTTTCCCAAATGAACTCAAGACAGGAACAGACCAAGTAAACACTTAATGAAATTATTGCTTATAATCTGATTATTAGTGATTTGACAGATCACCGACACATGTTACATGAGATCTATTTCTGATGGTGCACTGTACAAACACAGAGGACGCAGCAACCTGCTCATTATCTTTCTTCTTCTTGGCTTTAATGTTTCTCTCCGCCACCCTCTTCCTCTTCTCTGCTTTGCTTTTTTCAGTCGGCTGTTTCTCTGCCTCTGTCTCCTCCTCCTCCTCCTCCTCCTCCGCCTCAGATGGATCTACGGGAAGAAGAAAAACAAAAACCAAACCAAGTCATTAAAACCTGTAAAATTGTGTGAGCCCACATCCCGAATCCTGTTTAGGCCAGGTGAGGGTGAGAGAGACGATGGAAGGAAAGAGTGTGTCCGCACAGTGTAATGAGCACATTCCACGGCTGCAAACTCCCTCATTACAAATCTCTGTTCATGTGTAAAGTTGTGACTGGAAGCTGTGTAACCTGAGGAAAGTGTGAGGATGAGACAACAGCACGCTTCACTTCCACATGGTCAGACGGATCAGGCTGTCGTCCACGGAGCCTTTCAGTCAGAAACACACAAATTTCACCTGAGGTAACAACGATAATGCAGCAGGTCTCGAACCAGGCATCTGGTTGTATTTAGCCTCCCTGTTGCTACCACTTCTCAGAGCATTCCTCTCGTCTCATGGTTTGAGGCCATGTGTAGGCCCTTCAGGCATACCTGGATGTTCGGTCAATAGCTTTTAAACAGCTGCTTTAATAATAGATCTGCAGTCTCTAAAAGGTTCTGGTGCTTTTTTTTTACTTCTTCCTGTGGATCAGACACACCTTCTGTGATTGATTGATTGATTGGTTTTCAGCATCTTGCATCCACCCATCCTGTCCATCAGGGCTGCAGGAGTAACAGGTGGAATTCTACATTCTTGAAGAGGTGTGAGCGTGAGCGGTCTGTCCGTCTGAGTCCTGACAGACTGGCGACCTGTTCAGGGTGTTCTCTGCCTGTCACTCATCGGCTCATACAATACAAGGCGATCTATTGATTGCATTACTGAAAGACTAAAGTGAACAAAACGTTTCCATCAATATCCTCTCAGTGTGTTAAGTGTTGTTCTGCTGAAGGCAGTTGTTCAGCTTTCGGTCTTATTTTCCAAATGTTACTTGAGACATTTTACCAAACCATAACCTGGGAGACAGACTCTGTGTTACACGTCTGACCTGCAAACGGCTCTGCATCCCCGAACCTTGTGCTTCTGGTCTGGAAATCCACTCTTCTATATCTTTGAAGATCTATACTGCTCTCTCAACTCTGAATGCATCTGTGAGAATCTGTATGCAGCCTCCCTCATATAATCTGGTTACGTCTCTGATTCGCTGCGCCAGTGTAAGATCACTCCCTGAAGACACACCACACACCAACGTCTGACACATTTGCTGCCTTGTTCTCTAATTTCCCATCTCACACTCAATTCTGCAGTTATTATCACTGCCTGCTCGTTTTCCTTCCTGCTTCTTTAGGGGCCAACACTAAGGGCCACATAAAAGAAGACAATACAAAGGAGTGATGATCTTTATCCACTCATGCTCTGCCTCATGGCTCTGTTTTCTGTCATTCAGTAACCACACCTCTTCGTCCTTCATCCTTCCTGTTTGTTACAGTCATCTGTCCACATTTACGCTCCTTCCACTGAAGGACCACCCCCACTATTGATGGGCTAAGCCATCCAGCCTCGTTGGTTCTCAGCTCTCTCACACTCTCACTCATTCTGGACAGCTGAGAGGAGAAATGCCAAAGATCAAAGAGGAAAGGGTGAAGAGAGGCTAATTACAGAGGACATGACATCATGACGCTGGACACAAATGGACCATAATCAGAGAGAGTCCAGGCCCACCTGTCGAACAGCAGGTAGGTGATTTGCTTCCTGTTTGTCTTATTGTGGGACTAGTCTGTCATTAACATCACTGTGTATGAACAGCATCAAGGTTTAGTTATCAGGCGATCTTTAGTTTTAATCCAGAGGACCTTCTTTATTGTGTTGACAACTAAAACACAATCACCTGACTTTGCTGTTGTGTGTTCAATGAGCTGTGAACTGCTCTACAATCAGCCTGTGGGCTGAGAAGCTGACCAAACCTTAGATGAGCGAGTAGAAGATGCTGATACGGCAGCTACTGACTCTTTATTAGCTGACCAATGACATAAAAACCACACTCACTCACTTTTCAGACATTAGCAGTGACAACAAGGATATTTGACTTGCAATACTATGACAAGTAGGAGGCAGTGGTTCACTCTCTCCTGACTAAAGAGGAGAAGGCAGAGAAGCTTGTTTGCTAGCTTCCTTGTAGTATAATCTGTCGCAGGTGTATCCAGTTACTGCTGTTTGCTCTGTTCCTCCATTAAACTGAGAGGACAGTGGGAGGGTGAACATTTGAAATTTCTGGACTGATGCATGTTCATTTTTTTGCCTCATGCTGGTTTGTGCTTTAAGTATCTGTTCATTGAAGCTTTAAAGCAGCTGTAAGATAAGAGACTGAAAGGTTAAACACTGTTTTCGAAAAGAAAATCTTATATGAGGTTTTTTACACTATTTGCTCTGACCTGCAATTTATTATTATATATGTACTTTAGCATTTAAGGTGTAGGAGGAAAATATGCAAAGCTTAGAAAGCATAAAACTACTATATTAAAGTAATAAAACACATATACATGACTGAGAACCTCAAACAATTCTCATAACCAGGAAGGAAAGAAAGGAACAATATTATAGACAAATGGAGGTTGTGACACATACAACTGACTACACTCACTGCATACCAGATACAAAGACATATTTATTTCAGAATGTGAGCTGAACCCACAGCCAAAGGCTGCCCTGAACAGAGCTGACACTGAGATATGAGAAGGTCGATATCCTCAGCACCCCCAACCCTTGACCTCGATACCCTCCCTGCTACAGCTGGTGCAGATGGTGGAGTCAGGAGGAGGAACCAGGGATGCTTTCAGGCAGTGAGGTTACAGCTCAGATAACCACAGATCAATGAGAGTCAATGGCTGTGGAGTGGAGTCACATGCAGGAAAATGTAATCTTTAATGGGGGATCAATAGAGGCGACTGGTTTTAATGGATCGCCAATGGTGCTGGCTGGATGTAATGAGGATCAATCGACTGGTTCCAGGAAACACTAGATTGTTTCGGTTCCAGACAAATGGCGCCCACATTTGGCCAGCGGTGTTTAAGGGTGATGTGCTCACTTCAGTAAACTGACGCTCGGACTAACTGCACAACGCTGCGTCGCTGAGGCCTCAGAAAGGCTCAGTCAGGTGTCTATTAGTCAGAGTGAGGACAGGGATGAGACGAGTCAATGACACATGAGGAATACTGCAGGCACACCCGCCTTTTATTTGTAATAAAAACACGATACCATGAAATCAATTCGACGCATGTTTAAACGATCAATAACTCCTCTGGAGACATATACTGCTGCTCAGTGCTGTGAGTGGTGGAGGCAGGTGAGTGGGTGTAGCAGGCAGCCACTATTAGTTTTGGAGGCGTGTAGCTTCCGCTCTAAATCCACAATTTCAGCATGTTATTGTTAAATCAATAGGGACTTTAGGCTGCATGCTCAAAATTAACAAGCAGGCTACATAGGAATGAGTGACGACAGCCAACTCGGAGCACCAGACTCCAGTTACAAATTCAGTTGGCTTTGCTGTTAAAGCTACAGTGCCGAGCTTCTGTCTCCCCCATCTGGAAGTGAATTACTCAGACCACTTCCAGGTTTTCTACTTGAATGCCAGGAGAGATTTAAACTCAGATACACTCTGAAGTACAGAGGTGTTGGTTTTATGGACAGATAGGACTAAAGCAGAACTGTGTGGGTTCAATGTGAAGTTTGAAGAAAGGAAAACATGGCACCATTAGAACGTCATCCATGTGCAGCATGGTGGTGGTAGTATGATGGTCTGGGCCTGTTTTGCTGCATCTGGACCAGGACAGCTTGTCCTCATTGATGGATCAATGAATTCTGAATGACAGCAGTGAATTCTAAAGGAACATGTCAGGACATCTGTCTGTGAGCTGGATCTGAAGAGAAAGAGCAGCAAGACAACGAGCCCAAACACACAAGTGGTTCTACAAAAGAACGGTTCCAGAAGAACAGAGTTCATGTTCTTAAGTCAAAGTCCTGACCTTCATCCACCTGAGATGTTGTGGAAGGACCTGAAACAAGCAGCTGATGTGAGGAAACCCAGCAACATTTGGGACAGAGTCTAAATATTTCTGCTTCATTTGTTGGACTGTGCTCTCTCTCCTGTGTTGGGTCAAATTATGCAGAAATGTAGAACATTACACCAACACACCGACCACTGTACCCGGTGCTGAAAGGCCTAATCAGCACTTTTGGCACTGCTTGCTGCTCACAGCACGTCAAAGTGCAGAGACAGAGTATGACCAGCAGGAGGTGTGTTTGGTGCACAATGTGGGTGACCCTAATAACCTTTGGAAGATCCCTGCCCCCTTTTATTCTGGGTACACAAAGCTGGACATGTTGAGACAAACACACACACACACACACACCTCGTAAACCCATCTAATATGGATCTGTAAACAAAATTATTTTCCTGCCCTACAACAGTGCACACCCAAAACTATCATCTTTTTATAATGTGTTTAATCACGGCCACAAACAGCTACACACACAATCTGGTATTTATTGCCTTCATGAGGAACAGGTGTTCCCAGCATGCAGGCAGCTCGAGCTGACCTTTCGCTCGCCAATAAAAACCAGGTTTGATGTTCAGAGACCGCGGTGTTTTTGGATGCTGGTGGGTAAGCCTGAGTCCTGTCATCCATCACCTGTTTCTCCTCTCAAACATAGCCGGAGCAAACGACAGTATTTAATCTGACTGCTAATATCTGAGGCCTGGTCATCATCACCGCCTTCATTTGATTAATCTGTGCAGTTTAACCCTGAAAAGTTCTGTTGGAACTCTGACATCCACGTGTTTAAATGAAGCCAGTCCTGCTGGCAGCTCCCGAGGTGCTAATCAGAGATACAAGGCTGTGTAAGTAACGCAAAGCTCTTAAGCTTTCACAAGGACTAAATGAGGAAACCCCTTTCCCACCTTGAAGGCATGATGCAACTTCACTAATTTCAGGCTGCCAATTATTGCTTAAAGTCCCTCCATTCAGTAATTATTTCTTGGATATTTGAAATGTGCAAAATAACATGTGGCAGTGTTTTAAAAATGACAGTTTAAGCTTTCACCTACCAACCGAGCTGGTAGCTGCTTCTTTTTAAAAACAAATCAATCATGATGGGTTTATGGGAGCGGGAGAAAGATTAATGCCATTTAAAGCACGCCATCTTAGGAACGTCATGGCAAAATGTATTTATAGTCTTTACAAACATTTCACTGTGTTAGAATGGTGGACAAAGGTCAAAGGCTGATTGACATTGACAGTAAAAACTATGGACAGAGCTTCCGTGACGTCACCCGTTTGTTTCTGAAGAGCCGTTCTGAGGCTCGGTGGGAGGTTCCAGGACGTTGATGACCGCCGCCATGTTGACAGCATCACGTCCGCCAAAATTTCAAATACGGACAAAGAGGGGGAGCACGAGCGGGGTTTAGGGGGGCGGGCGATCGTGGAAGCAGGAAACTCACGTTGTGATACGTCAACTGTCTGTCGCTCAAGTGGCAACGCCCATAATTATGCGTAATTTTAAGTCCGAATACAATTGAAACGAGTGAGTTGTAAAAAAATTCACGCCCCCTACAATTGACACTAGAAGAGAACCTATCATCTGAGACCAGAGTGGTTTTTTGTACCAGGCTGTAAACATGTTCTTTTCTGCTGTGAAGTCGGCCATTTTAACATGGGAGTCTATGGAAATGACTCGCTTTTGGAGCCAGCCCCCAGCGGTTGCGGCGTGAATTACAAGTTTTGACACTTCCGCATGGGCTTCAACTTTGAGCCCCGAAGGTTGCCGCTTGGGATGAACTGATCATCTATCGGGTCATGTGACCACGTATTCACACATAACTCAAATTTCAGATTCGGATGTCAGAGGTGTCTTAATGTTTTCCCGAATATGCCTCACCAGATTTCATAAGGCACCAAGATATTATTTCCAATCAACTGATAATTGGCCCTCCAACACCTGGATCAGGGAGCCTATCACTCTCAGGATTTACCTCCAAAGTCAGCACAATGTCTGTCAATAGTCCCTCTTCTTACAATCAACATGGAGTATATGGTTACTAAACTGTAATTCTGAGGTTACTGTAAATGATCTCTGCACACACTGCCAACACACAACTTCCACAAAAACCCTGTCGTTAAATTAAAGCTATAATGTTCACAACACGTATTTTATGAGTGCAGACAGATGTAAACCGTTGACTTGACTTGTTGGCTGTAACCACAGTTTTCCATACGGATGATACATGCAACGCTTCTCTTATCTTTTATCTTGAAGTAATACGTGTAGACTCCACCGTCTGAAGACGGAATGCTGGCGGAGGTGCACGTCTGTTGGGTCCACACTAATCAAAGGTCAATGCTACAATTTCACAGTCACATTATTCAGTGAGCAATCTTCACCCGCTGGGTCCTGCTGAACAAAAAAATAAGTCCTGGAGGACACCACTTACATCATAACAACACAATGCAGACAATTTTTCACTGCTGACCACCACATGGTTGCTGTTTTGCTTTCCACAATTATGGTTACCAGTTGATTTATAGAGCTTTTTACTATAATGTAGGAAAGACCACCTACAAAATAAATAACTCTATGCAGTGATTTGGAAGAAAGACTAAAACAAATAACATAATTTAAGACGGAAGTCTAAAATCTAAACTCACAGCGCACTACGGCATTACCTCAGTCTGTTTAGATCTCCCTCTGTGTTTTATTTAGTCAAACACCGCCACAATTAAGGCTTAACAGTGAACCAAATGACCATCATAAAACCGTTTCACCCACTCCAGGTTTACTGTCCATTCATTACCAAATCAGCCCTAGCACTCCAAACAAAGCCGAGACATTTGAGAGGGCGATTAAGACACTCGCAGTGACAGTGTTGTCATCTAATCCTCGCTATATCTTTATGCTATACTCATCAGTGTTTGAAGCATTTAGCAAAATGTGCATCCTCACAACACTCATAACCATAACGCACAACAGCAACAGCGCTGGTGACAAAATCAATTTATAGACTCTTCAGCATTTCCCTCGCTCTCTCTCTCTCTCTCTGGCTTCCAAACTGTATAATTTCTCCTTTATAGCACTCTTAGCAATCAAGCCTGCAGTGCTGTGCTGGAGCCAAAACATACATCAGCCATACAGAATGCAAATTACACAGTGCTGTGCCAACTTGACCCTGGAAACTGGAGGCCAAAGAGGACTCCAGGGCACAGGCTGATCCAGCCTCCCATGACAGGTGGATATAAAGTGGATATGAGCTGCCTGTTGGGAATGAATAGCTGAAGCAGGGGTCTCAAAATTAAATTGCCTGTGGGCCGTTGGTCCACAATCGTATTGCAACAAAAAAAGAAAACTGGCAGCCACGCAGAACGGAATTATAAGAGATATCTGTAAAACCGTTGACAAGATTGAGAGGACCAGAGGACGCACAGCCAACACAAACAAAAAGTAAAAGTTATCCCTGTGAGGGAGGGGGCTGCATTCAGAGCACCCCAACTAACCTCTAAATCGAGGTATTCTTTTTGTATTCGATGACTTCTTTGATCAACTGATGCGTGGAAATCATTCACAACAGACAACTTTAAAAGGTACATAAATCCATCCACAGCTACTAATAATGTGTTGAGTTCTTGAAGGTCTGTTCGCATCAAAGACTTCAACCACAAATCAGGGATGATAGGACACTCTAAAACAAGGTGCTGGTGGTACAATATGTGGTTCATTTTCTCAAAAATTGGGGTATAGCCTTTGACATAGGCCCCGTTCACACTGGAGAAAGTCATTCCAGCTAGAGTAGGATTGAGCCCAGACAGCCTTTAAGCTGGATGCGTTCAGACCTATTTTCAAATCTGGCTAGCACACACTTGTGTCTGCACTCAATCCGGCTTCATCCAGCATGTTTGCTGTCCTCCAAACCACTATGTGGCGCCTCGTAATATACAGAGTCCGTTCACGCCACGGTAGGACCGCGTGTGCGCATGCGTCATGTGGTTTTTTGTCCCGTGTCGCGCCCCGTAAACCGGAAGTGGCATGTCGCTAGCCGGATTCGCTCGCCACATTTGCGTTCACACCTGATCCACCTCTCCACCCACGAGAGGTGGATCTAGCCGGATTGAAATCAAACTGGATACAACCGGATTCGAGGTGTTCACACTCAAAAAACAAAAAACACATCTGGATTGATCTGGATGCGGCCGAATCCTGTTTAAGCCACATTTTTTCCCCCAGTGTGAACGGGGTAATAGTGAAGCTACCTTCATCCTAACATGCCGTGCTATAATCACACATGTGTTAACTGACTCCATGGCCATTTAAAGATTACAGGAGCAGAGTAAGGAGCAGTCCTGAGACTCCAACCGCAGCTGTTGAAGTCTGTTCATGCAGTCTGGTGGGGTACTTACTACTGAACAGAGAGCGAGTCTCACTGTGTGTCATCATATGCAGACAAATGCATTCATTCAGCATTTCCTCTGATTAAAACTCATCAGTGTGTGTGTGTGTGTGTGTGTGCTCCATCAGTGTGTGTGCTCCATCAGTGTGTGTGCCAAGTCAAATTTGCACTGGGAATCCTCCCTGCAGAGATCAACTAGCAGATCATCATACAGCTTGTTGTTCCACCCAAACTATACATGAACACCTGCAACTCTAAAACCAGATGCTGCACTGGCTCGCTACATCACCTTGTGGTCAGATTACACAAGGGCCCTGTCCACAGCAAACTGGTTAGCATGCTAACCTCTGAAGATATCTCGGTAACACAATACATATAGGTCAATCTGTCTATCCATCCATCCATCGTCTTCTACTTATCCTGGATTTGTTCGCCGGACATGTAGCCTAAGGAAACCCAGACCTCCCTCCTCCCAGCCACCTCCACATGCCCAGAACACCTCACCAGAGAGGGTTTTAAACAGGCGTGGAGGCTAATGTGAAAAAATATCCCACACAAAAATGACTGCATTCATGTCTGACCAAAGAAAAAACTAGGTCTTTGCCATTGTGACTCATGGAAAAGTGACTGAAGTACTTATAGGTTATACATGTTAGATTTTCCCCAGATTAATGGAAAATGTAATAAAGTCCAGTCAATGTGCTGATTACACAGCTGGTTGGGAAAATCCTCAGGACATTAACATAGCTCACCTCACTGTAGTGTGAAGATATTACCTGTACATGTGCACCAGTTGTTCCCAGGAGGACCTGTGGTGTTTCTGTGGTGCAGCCGTTGCCCTTTTGTGTAGAAAGAAGGAGGGATGCAGGAATGCTGCCCTGGGTGGCGTTCAGATAAATAAACAGAGGCAGCCAGCCACATGTGAGGCTGCCAATGTGCTAGCCAGAGGACAGTCCTCAGTGGGGCAGCCCTGGCAACTATTATTAAGGCCAACTCTGGCTCTGAGCCAGAACTAAGGTTTCGAGGTATTTTCACATGCCTGGCACCGTGTGGGAGTGTGCTTAGACATCAGCAAGCATGTGCTTGTCTAGACGATATGTACCAGGCAGAAAAAACACAGTCTGACTCATGTCGTATGTGTGTGTGTGTGTGTGTGTGGGAGAGAGAGATTTGTGAGGTGTTCAGACCCCATCACCATTAGTCAATTGAGGGCCAAGGGCAAGGAAACACAGGCACGTGTCACTGTGACTGCACACATTCAAAGCACTATCAGATGGGCAGAGAGAGGAAATTTATTAACGCTAATGTCCAAGGAAAACAGACCCGAGGCCACCAGAGGAGATATCTTTCTGTGCATGTCCTCCTCCTGATCGACCGGCGGCTAAAACCATTCAAGCTGACCGATGGAAGTTCTTCCTTAAAATCTGAGCCTCTAGACAAACAATACCAAATCAATAAGAGACAGGATAAAGCATTCCTGTATGTTGTGACACTGTGACTCCTTAGCAGTTGTGTTAGGAGTGAGTGTCCATCGCCCTTCCCTTGTAGCTGAGAACAAGTGAAGTAATGCATGGACAGCCAGGACAGCTTCATCTGTCTTCCTGATTGATACGGAGAGGATATCAAGAGGAAGGGAGGGAGTCCGTCACTCTCTTTCTTTCCCCACACAGAGGCCAAGAAAAACACACCTCTATGTGGACACCATCATTCAGCAGCGAGCTGGCTCTCTCATAAGGATTTCATAGCTTTGTTTTTCCTCCACAATGTTTGTCTCTTATGTACCAGTTCTCACCTTGTTTAAAGGACTCAAGGCTGCTTTCAGGCCTTGATAACAACAAGCTGCCTGCCTGTATCTAAGAGAGAGAGAGAGCTGCTTTTCATTTTAATTGCTTTTTCTAAAATCACTCGAAAAAAAAAACACGAAGACTTTGAGAGAATAAGAGGCGCTCACGGGCCATTGTGAGAGAGTGTAGTGAGATGACATCATCGCTCACTAATATGAACCTGCTTGCCTTCTATCTCGGCGATGAGAACATCAACTCACAGGAAGCTGGCTAGCATACAACATTTAGCTGATTGATCTGCTTCAATAACACACACACACGTTCATGTGGTCAGTAATCAGTGTCTTACTTTCTGTTTGCCCGTTCTGTCGGCCAGACTAACAGTGATTGTTGTAAATGTGCAGAGAGTGAGACCATGAGACGACACAAGCCTCTCAGAGTGAGGCCAGGCGCACTCCTATCCATTTCAGTAACACTAACTGTTATGACAAGAGGCCATCTGACTTTGGATTAGCCCATAAAGGCTTATATAATCCACATCATTTACAAAAGCCACACAGGAAACACTCACACAATGCGTGGCCTTGTTTAACCCCTGTGATTAGGAGAACACATTCCTCTTCCTCCTGAGTGTTCTCATTTCTCATTCTCCGGTTGCTCCTAGGTGGACTTCAATGTGGAATGCAACAAGACAACATGAAGAAATACACCTCAGAGCCTCACCCTGTGCAGCCGCCCAAAACCACTGCAAAGAAGGACAAAGGCAAGAGAGAGAGGTGGGAGGAAGACCTGTCCTGTGATGACCTGCTGTTTCTGCTCAGTATTCTGGAGGGTGAACTACAGGTAGGGCGACATGAAAGAAGCACCACATTTGGTTGATAATACACCCCCCAGATATGACACATGGTTGTGTTATGGAACATATGATCGTATTGCCTGACCTTATCGAATATGGTAACAATGCAGCTACAAAGGTTAGCGTCAGGAGGGAGGTTGGAGATGGATGGGGGTACAGGCAGGGCAGCAGACCATCGCTGCCAAGTTAACTTCATTTTCACTTTCAGTTGAAGTTAGGCATTAAAAAACAGGGTAAAGGGTTAAATAAAGATCATGGTTTGTCCTGAAACAGTGACCATTTTCAGCTACCAT
Source organism: Parambassis ranga (assembly GCF_900634625.1). Classification (NCBI taxonomy): domain Eukaryota; kingdom Metazoa; phylum Chordata; class Actinopteri; family Ambassidae; genus Parambassis; species Parambassis ranga. The sequence goes on along the minus strand of NC_041041.1, from coordinate 1,840,459 downwards.
CTCGATAAGTCGCCACACCTATGGTCATGCAGAGATGTGGCTTTCCTGGCTGACACATGTGGAGTGGAGGTACAGAAACTGCTAGGCAGTCGCTGTCTGCTAATCATAGCTCTCCATTGGCACCTTTTCAACACTACAAATGTAATTACACATTATAATAAATCAATTTCACAACAGACTGTGCAGTTAGCTGGAAATAATGACAGAAAATTGACAGCCAAAATAAGTTGCGAAACATCATCAGCATGCTGAATATCTGCAAAACTTTCATGTGGTGTAACTGTAGTTAACTTAATCTCACTTCAATGTTTGTCACACCAGGCCCGAGACGAGGTGATTGCCGTTTTGAAATCACAGAAGATGGAGTTGGGTCTACTGGGGGCCCACTATGGTTTCAGCGAACCTCAGATGGTGCTGCGTGCCCTGCAGAGAGACTCGCTCCGTGCCCAGCAGGACCACTTGCAGGATGTGTACAAAAAGCCACTAGCTGAGGTACAGTGGGTAATAGTGACAAACTAGACACCATATGGGGCAGATAATCAGATTTAATGAGATGAATGCATTACTGTCTGACATAAGAGCATCTATTACCTCTGCATCAGTGCACAAATTTGTTACGATGCACTACAGGTGTTGCATAGGGTGGATCGACCCATCTGCAGTGATTATAAACCTGTAAATTACAGAATGGCTTTGCCCGTTTTAGAGAATTACATGTCTTTAGGACAAAAAAACTCCAACTTAATGACATGCACTGGCCACTTTACTGCTCATTGAAGCAAAATCTAATGAGCCACAATCAGGCAGCCACTCAGTGCATGCAGAGATGTTTAAAGGGAGCATCAGAACGGGGAAGCCTGTGTGTTTCAGGGATTTTCACACACACACAACCATCTGTAGGGTTTACAGAGAAAAAGAGAAAACATCCAGAGAGCAGAGCCTCTGTTGATGCCAGAATGGTCAGACTGGCTGGAGCTGACAGAAAGGCAGCTGAGGTCTGCAGAAGAGCATCTCTGAAGATTAAAAAGTGTGGGAGCTAAGATAGAGCCTTGGGGTACACCACAAGTCATTCTCTAGCTTGGACATGACAACTGAGTTTTCAGTACTCAAATAGCCTCCACAGTCAGCGGATCTCAGACCAATGGAGCACTCTGGGGCTGTGGTGGAACCAGAGCAAATCTGCTGCATCTGCGTGGTGCTATCATGTCAATATGGAGCCACATCTCTGAGGAATGTTTACAGAAGTTTGTTCAATCTGTGAAAACAACAATTTGGGCAGTTCTAAACCTAAAAGTGCAGGAAGGTGACCAGTGAGTGTATATGCACCTATTGACCTGTGTATAAGTGTAAGTGAAGTTCCACATTGTTTCTCCTCAGTTCAGTCATTTTGTGGAGGCCCAGAAGCTTTCGTCCAAACAGATGACGGAGCGGCTTCAGGAGGTGTCCCACTCTCACAGTGAAGCCCTGCACAGACTGGAGGAGCAGGAAAAGAACCACCAGGCTTTTATCCATCAGAGCAACTGTCTCACCATGATACTGGAGCAGGACAGAGAGAGGTTTGTGAGATTCAGATGAATGCCGACGCAAAACCAACATTTTTATTTTGTAGTTGCCACAAAACTAGTAGCTTGTACTGGAGCTAATCCCCCTTGATGTGAAGGAGATGAGGATTTACAGCTGGCACAAGAGAGGCTGAGGGATTTCAGACCTGAACCCTGTGATGTACACTTGTCCGGGCTTCTTTTAGTCTATGCTGGTCTGTAAAGCTCTTCATGGCTGAGTGAGCAAAGGCACCGTAGGCTGCTGCGTCTCCTCTCGACAGCATGTGTGACCTCAAGATAGTACTTAGAGTTACTCCACTCAGACACAGTCCATTACATCCTGGACTTGGTTAGACTTTGTGGCCAGATTGGCTCTGTTCACTCTCCCTTGTAAACACATAAACATGCACTCACATGCAATTACATGTAGAGCCTAAATTGGCACTCTCCTGCCCTATTCAACACCACCGCACAGCACAGCTCCTTTTAAACTGAGTAAATGGGCTGAGGGTTTGCTAGCGGGTAGAAAGATCCCCTTCCTAAAGAGCGAGCGTATTTAGATGTGGCCTGATGGCTATATAGCGAGGCCTAACATGACGGTGGTCACTGCGTCTCCTGTGCAATTTAAGTCCCACAACAGGGCTGTTTTGTTGCAGTCCCTGGTTGTCTCGGCTCATGTAGCATCAAAGTCCGCTCTGTAATCTAGCAGTGTAGAGATCGGACCCGCACTGGGCTCGCAGCCTTGGAAGGAGACTAGTTGTCTGCATTTGTGCGCCAATCTAAAAAAGCTCCACTGATCCACCACAGGCACACATGCAATTAAAGACCAGAAATAGTCATGCCAGTGGAGTGATTAAGTTTACTAGGATTCTGTCTGTTCACATACAAAGTGGAAGCCTTAAACATGCACACATGAAGGCTTTGTGGTTCATCCTGGCCTAATGATGATTAATACATGAGTAGACAGCACGTCTGTGGTGTGGTGTGTGGCTCATGTTTGAAAAGTTTCCCCCCCCCATTTTCTTGCCTGTCCTCTTCAATTCTTTCTCTTAAAAACATCACCTTTTAATGATCAAACTGTGACGTTGTAAGGATTACTATAGATATTGACAGATGTGCTTTTGGTGGCCTTTAACAAAGTGGAACTTTTTCTTAAATTCTTATGTATCTGGTTTTACAATTGAATGTGAGAGTTTGAACATAAGGTGGAAAAGATTTGCTTAAAGATCCAAAAGTAACTTAAATATGACTGGACAAAGAGACATTGGGTTGCACCAAGCACAAGTTCACCATGTTTTGTTCCACCCTCAGGTCCCACCAGGACTGCAGATGGTGTTTACTTTTGAAAACAGCTCTTCCACCTATTTTTACATATTTTGGATAAGTGGAACAAAGCAGAGGGTCACTACCTTTGACAGCACACGTGGTAGAATCACATGAAACAAATGAAACCTGAGTGTCAAAAACTGCAGTTCTTCCTACCAAGAAACACTCGAGATGTGAGTGAAGTCAAGACTTGCTGCTTTATTTCAAGGGTTTTGGCAAAGGTGGGGCGTTCAGGACCATTCAGGAATGGGCTGACAAGTAATTGTACGGCCATGTGTGACCTGTTCGCTTGTTACTCCCATGACTAATTAAGCAGATAAAAAGTCCTGACTTGCTGTACAGAGGCCAAAAACCACACACTTATCAGTGTTCCAATACTGATGAACCTGAACCTGTTTACAGTCTATGGACCACACGCACCGACTAGATAGGCCACCATTAAACCATAGATTGCAGATGGTTCCGAGACCTTCGTCTCAGCCACACGCTCCTCTGTGACACAAATGGTTTGAATGATATCTGATGATAATGTGATAAATTGTGGTAAAGATTTCATGGATGCAGCTTGAAGTCTTCCACATGTGCACCAAGAGGGAGCTGACTTGCAGCTTTAACACTGTGGACCTTGTCAACAACACTTTACAAGCTGTAAAACCATACTCCTCCATTTTTACCATTTTCAGACTTTTTCCAAAGTGAAAATATCTTCAAATATTTCTGCTGCACTACTGTTCAACTCAGTGTTTTATATAATCCTTGTTACATATGCACAAATAATCCACTCAGAGCAACCCACATGGGCTGATTTCTTTACATTCCTGACTGCTGAGCTTGGCTCACATAGATCTGAGCTGAGTCAACGCTTGTATTTGTCCACAGAGTAAACAACACGAGGCACATGGCGATCAGCCTGTCCCCTTTGTATCCTCCTCCATCATGTCTTTCTAGCATCTTGCGCCGCAGTTGCCTAAATATTTAACTTGAAGAATTTCCACTCCTACTCCAAATCCTTTTTCGGCCATCTTTCAATCTCCCCCTCTGTTTCTTTTCAAAGCTCCGAGCCAAAAGAGCCACTCACCCCGGCTCAACGTTAGCACCCCGCTCTCTTTTTCATTTCCCTGAAAAAAAAGTTGCTCAACCAGGTGCCATGTGCGGAGCAGATGACCTGCTTTTAGCTGTGAATCATATACTAAATTCCAGTCACGCCATATAATCACTGTATGCTATAGTATGATCCCTGATGCGTGTCAAAGGATGATTACATCTGCACATCACAATGCCAGCGCGGGTCCGGTTGCTCTGACTTCAGCTATCAGAACATACTTGTAGCCTGTGTGTGTGTGTGTGTGTGTGTGACAAGACAGCACCACAGCATTAACCAAACACACACGTTGAACACACATAAGACATCCATGCTCTCATCTGTCGACTCGAGTTCTGAATCACAATCTCTACAGAGACATTACACAACACCCACAACGCACTCTGAAATCCAGCTCGACTGATGTGGCTTCTCATCAATACATCAGCACTCCAGACGCTGTAGATGTAGGAAACATACATACTGTAAACAGACGTGCTTTAGGATGAATGCTAGCCAGCTACAATACACAATGTTACCCATTTATTATACTAGTTCAGTGTATTAGCATGGAGATGTTGGCTAATTAGGACGACAACTAAGACCTATTTTGACAGCCAGTAATCTCTTAATTAATTACACAACTTTGTTTGATGCTTTTTGATGCATTTGAGGTAACACAAGTCATATTTCATTACTGGTCTGTGCCAAACTTTCTTAAAGTTTAAGTCTGGTCTCTGTGGATTTCAACACAGAACAAACTCCCTCTGGATGCACTTAGACAAACAACCAATCAGAGAAACAAAGCATGTGAATCAGGCAGTGAAACAACCAGAATAGCTTTAACAAAAGACATCACAACAGTGGTAAATGTTGTTGGTTTGGATATAGAAACATGAAGATCCAAGGTTTCAACATAAACAACAGGTCTTGGTACTTGGTACTGAGTGGAGAATTTCCACAGACAATGACAGGCCAGGTTACAAATCCGGTGGTGGAGTAGCCACTAGCACTTACACTCAGTAGTGTCGTGGTCAAATTGTCTGTCTAAGGCCCCGTTCACACTGGGGAAAAAATGTGGCTTAAGCAGGATTTGGCTGCATCCAGATCAATCCAGATGTGTTTTTTTTCAAGTGTGAACACCTCCAATCTGGCTGAAACCAGTTTGATTTCAATCCGGCTAGATCCACCCTCGAGAGGTGGATCTAGCAGGATTGGCTCAAATGTGGCTCAGGTGTGAACGCTAGCGAATCCGGCTAGCCACATTATTAGCCATATTACGAGGCGCCACCTAGTGGTTTGGAGGACAGCAAACACGCTGGATGAAGCCGGATTGAGTTGCGGACACAACTGTGTGCTAGCCAGATTTGAAAATAGGTTTGAACGCATCCAGCTTAAAGGCTGTCTGGGCTCAATCCTACTCTAGCTGGAATGACTTTCTCCAGTGTGAACGGGGCCTAAGAGTTCCTGTGTGGAGCCATGACTTCACTCTGTTAGCTTAGCTACTTCCACTGACTAGCTAGTATCCCTAATGTTTGCTGCTTGGATTTAAATGTGAAGAACGCCTTATTCTGATGGAACAAAGTGACGAAGACACCGACATGGCTAACGAGCGGCTAATTAAGACAAAAAAAAAATCCTGGTTAAACATTCTCCACGCCGCTCAAAGGAAAAGGGATACAGTTTAGTTGGCCGTGCTGTAGCGGAAACCCACAGCTGTTCTGTCCATCCCTCACACTCAAACACATCCACCATCTGCCTGCTCAGCCAATAACATGTCAGAGGAAGATGTCCATAAATTACTATAGGAGTCTGGCAGCGCATCAGTTCGGAGCAGAACCGCTGCTCTGATCTCAAGCTGTTGGGCCCATTTATTAGCTACACAGATGAGGTCATACCTTCAATTTTATTAAACATGCTGATAAATGAGAAGAAGAAAGCCAGAACAGGCTGATCTGTGCAGCTGCTTTTCTTCATTTGCATCTTCAGTGTGCCATTTCTAGAACAACTGGAGAACTCGGCCTGAGCCAGCAGCTATAAAGCTTCGAGACTTTAAATTATAGCCCTGGATGAAAATGGGAGCTATGACAACAAAGCAGAGAGCTCCACTCAACAAGCATATTATATATCGCCAATGTTTGAGGTTCTTTTTTTCATTTTCTTTTTGGAAAGGGCTTTTGAGGGATTGTGCTTGAAATTGAGGATGCAGATGCCAGGCTCTTCCAAAAGGGAAAGAGGACCTTGTGAACTCTGTTTTGGGAGTTGGTGAGGGAACAGTAATTGGAAGGAATGAGGAGGATTTCTTACTCGCATTCCACAACACAAGAAGTATCTCAAATATCCCAACATCCCTCTATCTTTTTACAGCAGGAGAATATTTACACTTAAAAGCAGGCTGTGTTGAAGTACTCTGTATAACATTGATTAAGAGAAAAGAGAAGTTCAGATACAGCTGCATCTTAGGAAAGTAGTTCACCTACAAACCAAACAGATGACATACCCTGGAGGAGCCAAATGGGTTTTATTTAGCCAATAATGATCAATGAGAAAAGGTCTGGACTCGGTCAAAGCACATCCTGTGACTTCCCAGGTTTACATCAAGGAGCTGGACCTGAGACCGTTAACTTTAATGTCACGCTAAAATTCTAAATACAATAAACACAGAGCAACTAACGGCCAGATGACGTTAACTTCACTCGAACCTCCGGACGACTGGACGCTGTGGAGGTTCTGTTAACCCATTAAAGGTAGGGTAAGAGATTTAGAAAACTCAGTGAGAGTCAGCCAGATTTGGAAAGTAAACACACGCCCCTTTCTCTCGGAGCTCACCCCGAAGCCACGCCTCCCAATCACATGGACGCGCATCACCTGAAGACGAGCTGCGGTCTGTGACTTCGGCCATCATGCACGTACCTCTCTGGTGCACAGAGCAGGAAGAGACTGACAACCAGCCAATACTCTGCGCAGGGTCCACCCGGAGGATTGGCTGATGTTTTTAGTGTTTTATAGCTTCCACAGATGATTCATATTCTTCGTTTTAATGAGAAACTGCCGAACTAATGAGTTGCTATCGGACTGTAAAGAGAAGTTACACTAATTTAACAAGAAGTGCGTCAGAATTAACTCTTCCCGACCTTTAAAGTGTAAATTTACTGTTAAAGTAAAGCTCCATTGTGTGTTTTAGTTTCAGTCTTAAAACTCTTTTTGCTATTTTTCCCCAAAAAATCCTTGTTGAAAAACAGATTCCTGTGGTCAAAAAAATTTAAGCACTTATGAGTTGGAAATAATCATAAACAGCATTTTTTTTGTCATCAAAGTAGCTCCATGAGCGTTTCTGTTCATTTCTAGAAGGTATATAGGAAGGCTGTGTTCTGATTAATGAAGCAGCAGTACAAACAAACACGTCATTAATTACTCAGTCGAACACAGACCACAGACTTTGAGTGATTTAAAAAAATAAAAAAACTGATGTTGATCCAACATACTGTAAATAAACAATACAAAACTCCACTGTGGATAATAATGGGTTAATAAAACCAACAGAGCGTGATACAACACACACCTGCATTCTAGTTTCAACATTATTATCTTCCCGAGCGAGCGTCGTACCAACATTAAGCAATCACCATCACAAACCACAATTAGAGATTAAATGGTAATCACTCTTTAAACAGGCAGCAGCAGCCGTCCTGAATCAATTAAGGGATTACAGCGAATGCCAACCAGGCGCAGAATACGGGCCTTACATCACTAACTTATGCAACTGTAACACTCGGTACCAACGGTGTCAACGACGGCAAGAATTCACATGTTTAACTCAAACTTGAATGATGACGACAGAGCCGCCGGAGGCTGCATAAACACAGTGTGTGCATGTGTAAACGCAGCGCTGCCGTCTGAGTGGTTTCAGAGGCTGAGCCATTCTTTCAGCGTAACATAAGCGCTCGACAATTAGTGCTGCAGTCTTCTCTGCTGCACACATGTTTGGCACAAGGATTCATTGCTTATCATTAACATGAACAATCTGCAGGGATATTTATGCCCGGTGTTAAAAGGCTTGTGAACATAAATGTCTAAAAAAGGTTTAAGTGCACCTTTCTGGCCGTTTGGTAAATTCTTGTGCGATGGCAACATGATGCAGGAGGAAAAGTTCTCTTTCATTTGGGGCCTACATCGGTTTGCTTGACAGAAAGAAATACCAGCAGAGCTTCAGTCCCCAGCGAAAGCAAATAAATGCTCCCAGAGGGGAACATGAGCAGACGTATATGCTTCAGTTTTCCTTCCTGCGGCGCTTTTAGCACGATCGTTCAACAGATAAAAATCTGAAAGGACTTTTTCCAATTGTGATTTTTGTGTCACAATTGTGTCCCGCTGCACTCAGGACTTTCATTTAACGGCACAAAATAACACGGACGCAGAAGAAATTGATGGTTTCAAGAAAGGAGGAAAATAAAAACAGCAGTTACAGAAGAGGGGGTGCAACTTAAAAAAAAAAGTAAAAGCAAAGAGGTCGAACGAGGAACTAAATGACAAAGAAAACAGAAAAATGTGTGGGAAGAAGAGAGAGAGGGAGACATATGGATGTAATTGAGGGCCGATGAACTGATGATGTCATCTCCCAGTCAGGTTATCAGGCCCCAGGCGGAGCAGCTACAACTCACAAAACATGTCTCTCTGCTTAAAACATAGGAAAACTCCACACACACACACACACACACACACGTCTGCATGCTTCCTGTCCTGAGGAGCCATAGCTCATGGACACGCCAGGTCAGGTTTAGCACTGACGTTACAGGGTTAACATGTTTGCTCAAAGTAATCCTGCAAACTAAGAGGTTATCCTGTTCAGTTTGACTGGTCATTGAAGCTTTTTGTTTGGCTCACACACACACACACACTCTCTCTCACACACACACACACACTCTCTCTCACACACACACACTCTCACACACACACACACACACACATTCTGTCCTTCCCATTAGCCTCTTTGGCATGGCTACAAAATGACCTCATCGGCAGTGGGCTGAACTCCAGAAAAAACACACACATATGCACACACACACACACAGACACACACCGCAGTAGAGCCTACAGTCCCATATAAGGACTTGCTGATGATGTAATGGGCGCCACCGACTGCAAGTGAGACTCAGTGTGCAGAGCACTTCTCATAATGTTTGGTTTTCCGGATGGAATGTCCACATCACTGGGATCTCCGGGAAAGGGAGAGGTGAAGGAGTACAGGCGGTTATTTCTCGGAGGATTTTAAATAACGGACACGAAGCCATCTGAGCCGCACAGGTAGGAACCAAAGACTGTTCAGCGGCGATGCACATATGCGATCGGAAACGATCGTCACTAATAATCTCTGCTTTCTAACCATGAGACGAACCTGTCGCTGTCGCTGATCCTGCAAAAGTTAAACAGAGGATTCGTCTGCGAGTCCTCAGAAAGTGTGTTCAAACTAGTTCAGAAATCAGTCCTCTGTTCTCTCTGCTTAATCTAAACGTAGTTATTTTGATTTAAAATGAAAGAGCATATTCAAAGTCAAAAGAGAAACTACATGAGCGACATTTACAGCTGATCTGGAGGCCATAGAAACTCTAATCTGCAGCAACTTTTCAAATAAACAACTAGCTTGGATACAAGACAACAGGAATGGAAATTATTTAATAAAAATATGCAGGCGTCTGGGAGAATGTGTGTAGTGACAGCACACACAGGAAAAGTAGTGAGTCTGTATTTACTTTATGAACAGGAGGGGGGGGTCCTGTCTGTCGTAGCTGGAAACAGAGACGAAGCATTTGAGGAGCACAGAAGGAGGGTGACTGGGTGCAGCGTTGAGGGAACTCAAGGGTAGAGGATCTTCTTAATTAACAAACACTCCCTGCCAAGGGACCATCTGCTGCACGAGTCAAAACACAGCACAATGCATGCTGCCGAGAGAAAAACGCAGGAATATACAGACATATGTAGGTCGTACATTTCACAGGCACGCACACATAGATGTGGGCCTGTGTCATGAAAAAATAAAACCATTGTAAAACTCAAACCTAAGCACTTTCTGGCACGTGAGAGTGGCTTCTCTGTTTTTTCCGGAACCCTAAAAAATGAATTTAATACACTTTCCCTGCAGTTTGTGTCAATCAGTGTAAAAATCATATTATATATATTAAAAACATGTTATATGTAAAAATACTCTGTTTAAGGATCACAAGGCAACTGATGCACAAACAGTAACTGTAATTTGAAGCATTTATATCTAAACCTTCTTATAATCAAGTGAATTTTATTTACAATAAGAATTAAGTTTTAATAAGTGCAGGTTATTTTACAGCCAAAAAAAACATAAAAACATTAATTATGTTATTATGTCTTATAATTATAAGATCAGGTTTAGGTTTATAATCTATAAATGTTTTTATTGGTGTTTCTTATTAATCTGGAGTTCAAATGCAGTCAGTGGTTTTAGCTGACGTTACACGCTTTGGTCACAAGGTGGCAGTGTTCATGTACAACACAGTGACATCACACCAAATAAACATTACACTGAATGACGGGACTTTGCAGGCTAACAGTGATCCCAGTTATTTTGATTTATAAATCAAACAGTAAAGTTTGTAATTTTGATCTTTGGGTAAAAATCAGGAAATCGTGTTTTAAGGCAGATAAACTCAGCTTACTGCAGCACAACAGGCCTTTTTTAAATGTTAAATGAATGTTGCTTCACTAAATATGTATCTGATGATCTCCTGCTGTTTTGTTGCAGGAGTTTGTTCTTTGATTATAATGAAGCCAGGACAAAGATGTATTTTATATATGAGACGATATTTTCTGCATATTTTGACATTTTATTATTCCAAATGTCACATTAAATGAGGTTCCTTACTGACACTTATACAGAATAAAGTATTTGTCATTTCTGAGAAACAGGAAGTGGGAAAGAATGTGTTTTTGATTTGTGGCATGCTTTGTTTGTCTCTGCAGACTGCAGCTCCTGATTTCAAAGGAAAGAGAATATCAGGAAATAAAGGAGAGGAGAAATGATCGAGAGGCGTCACTTCTGAAAGAGGAGCTGACTCAGCTGAAGGTTTGTGCACTGCTGCTTGTGAAGGAGCAGCAGCGTCTGAGCGAGCTGCTGGAGGAGCAGAGGTGTCGAGTCAGAGGACTGACCGCCATCACTGACAGCATCAGCGCCGCTAAGCCCCGTGCAAAGGTGGAGGAGCAGCTCAAGCCCCTGCATCTCGGGGTGGAGCACCACAGTCAGATCGCTGTTCTCCAGCAAAGCCCTAAAACCATGACCACGCCGAGCCTGCTGTCAGAGGTGGAGGTGCTGAGAAGAAGGGTGGTGGAAATGGAAGGGAAGGACGAGGAGCTGATACGCATGGCGGACCAGTGTCAAGACCTGGACTGCAGACTGGCAAAGGAGGCCAGCAACTGCCGCAGTCTGAAGGCTGAGGTGGAGAAGCTGAACTGCAGAATCAGTGAACTGGACAGGGTGGAGGAGGCTTTAGGCAAAAGCAGACAGGACTGCAGTATTCTGAGGAGCAGCTTGGAGCAAGAGAGAGAGGTCAGCAAGGCGCTGTCAGGTGATCTTGACACACTAAGAGCGAGGGTGAGAGAGCTGGAGGCTGCCGAGAGCCGGCTGGAGAAGAGTGAAGTGGTCGTCAGGCAGGATCTGGGCAAGCTCCGGTCACTGACTGTGGCTTTAGTAGAGGACAGAAAGAGTATGGCTGAGAGGCTGCGTCAGGCGGAGGAAAAACTCAGCAACAGGAGGGAAGGGAGAAGAAATGAGCAAGAAAATGTAGCAACAGCCACAGAGAGACTGAAGGAGGAGCGGCAGCAGGCACTGAGGTCAAAGGCAGACTTAGAAGAAAAGATTAGAGGCTTAATAAAGGAAAAACATGAGCTGCAAGACAGACTGAGAGCAGAGGAGGAGAGGAACAGGGAGCTGCAGTGTAAAGTCACCATCATGAAGAGGAGGTTACAGGTCCTGGAAAACCGGAAGGAAAAGGAGGAGAAGTACACAAACAACAACACCCACCAAACGGAAGACAACAAGGTGAGAGAGCTGACGCAGGAGCTGGAGACGCTCCGAAAGAGACTGCAGGACAAGGAGGAGCTGGAGGCAGAACTGATGAGAAGAGAGGAGGACTTCGAGTGCCTGCAGAGGAGATTCAGGGACGAGCAGAGCAGGTCGAAAGCTCTGACTGAGGAGCTGGAGGTGGCAAAGAGGGAGCTCCTCAGATACGAGCAGGCGGAGAAGCAGGAGGTCAGCCAGGAGCACCTCCTCCTGTGCCGTCTTCAGAAGGAGCAGGTCAAATCCAGACTTTTAACCAGAGAAGTGGACGCTCTGAAGGAAAAACTCCAGAAGCTGATGGGCACAGAGGAGTCCATCAGCAGGGTGCAGACAGACCAGTCCACACTGCAGAGAAAACTGAGCCAGCAGGAGGCCAAAAACAAAGAGCTGGCCCGAGAGATGAAGGAGCTGACCAGCGAGTTAGACCGGTACAGGCGGATAAGGAGACCGACACCAGCAGCCAACACACTCTGTTCAGACGAGGAGGTACAAACCGAACCTGCAGAGAGTCTGCTTCCGGACTACAGCCAGAGACTGGATGAGGAGCATGCTGACAAGGACCCGAACCACAACACTGAGGTCATAAACAGACGAAGCTCCCTCATCAACAGTCTGAACAGTCTAAACAGTGCAAACAACAACATAACCCAGTACAGCAGGCACTCAGGGATAGACATGCACCAGACAGCCAACGGAGAACTGATGATGTTAACACACACACCGGGGCAGCCCTTACACATCAAGGTAACCCCACATCACATGCTCAACACCGCCACACTGGAGATTAGCAGCCCCACCGGAGACACGGCCACGTCCTACACCAGCACGGCCGTCATCCCGACCAGCGGAGCGTCACCGAAGCAGAGGATCACCATCATCCAGAACTCGCCTCCATCCGCAGTTACTCCCAACAAGACCCCCTCTTCGAGCGCCGACCGCACCATCTCCCCCGTTAACGGAACGCCTATCTCCCGAGTGCTAAGCCCAAACTCATCACGCTCCATCACGCCTGACCACAACGCCCCCTCCCCCATTCAGATCGTCACAGTCAGGACCTGCTCTCCAGAGCCGACGGACATCGCAAACCAGGCCGTCTTCTGCAGGAGCCCGGAGCGGCAGAACAGCTGGCAGCATCACAAGCCCACCAGCACGGACACGAGTCCCAGCATCATCTCAACCGAAGACAACAAGATCCACATCCACCTGGGCAGCCCGTACGGCGTGACCCACAGCCTCCCGCCCCCTGCTGGGCCTTACTACCTGCGACATGAACAAAGGACTCAGGTACTGGCCAACGGCTGTCATGTGAAAGGTGTTGGAAAGATTACAAGCAGCATCACTATATCTCCTGCTAACTCTCCAACGTCACACTCCTCAAACATCACAGTAAGTGGCCTTTGTGATTAAAATAAACACACATGTATCCTCAACATATTATGTTACCTCCTCTACAGTCTGATGTATTATCAGTTTATATAAATCCTTTGTGAGGTTTCTAGAGGAGGCTTTGGAAACTGGGTCTGGTTTCTGTTTCCTGTTCCTGTGTGTATGACATGACAAGTGAATCATTATCACAACCACATGTGTGATGTACTTCTTTTTATGATTTTTGTTCCTTTTATTGTTCATACATTAAACATTTTTGTGTTCTCTTTTATTGAATCATCTTAAATGCTTTGGAGAGACGCTGCATCACTCATCAGCTTAAACGCAAAACAGCTGGAACGAAGAAACTAAAGCGTACACAGTGTGTTTCTGATACAGAAGAGGGACTGCTCCACGTTTAATAGTGAAATAAAATTATCAGAGTACAACATTCCATTTATGCATAATACGTTGTAGTAATAATCAACTCATTATGTGGATTTCCTCCACTTTTTCTCTACAAACACTGATCTCAATTCATATATGAATTTCTTAAAGGTCGGGTAGGAGGTTTCATTCTGATGCAACTTCTTGTTAAATTAGTGTAACTTCTCTTTACAATCCGATAGCAACCGATTAGTTCGGCAGTTTCTCATTAAAACGAAGAATATGAATCATCTGTGGAAGCTATAAAACACTAAAAACATCAACCAATCCTCCGGGTGGACCCTGCGCAGAGTATTGGCTGGTTGTCACTCTCTTCCTGCTCTGTGCACCAGAGAGGTACGTGCATGATGGCCGAAGTCACAGACCGCAGCTCGTCTTCAGGTGATGCGCGAACTCTGGCTGACCCTCACTGAGTTTTCTAAATCTCCATCATTTCACAACAAGCTAAATTATTCTGTTCACCAGATTCTTCTTCTCTTCAAGATACACAAACCAGTCAGCTGTTTGAGCGTCATGATGCTCAGGTCAGTGGTTTCCACAAGCTCACAACTTACTCTCCAGCACAGAATACTCCAGCATGCACCTCACAGATGTTTCTTTGAGGTGATGAGGACATTAGCTTTAAACCTGTGGTGTTCATTAGTGCCGTAGTGTGGGAACACATGACATGCTAACGTCCATGTAGGACTGTTATACAGTTAGCTTCCAACATCGAAATGAGTAGTAACTATTGCAATATGTTAGAATAACTTGGAAAATGAATATTTTAAGACAGATTCGTAATTGAATGCAGTCAATGATGGAATAAATGATTGTTTACAGACTGAGGTAGAAGTTAAAGGCGTCGGACACCGATTGGCTGTTAAACAGACCCTGTTACATGATGAGTCACGATTGTGTTATCCAAATAAGAAGCTACCTGACAGGACTGGGGGACAGTCTGAAGTCTGGCAGAGAGCCGACACATGATAACAAATATGGAGGAACATTAACTACACTGACACAAGCAGGCAGAGCCGGAGAGGAGCGGCGTAATGCAGCCTGACAGAGGCTCTCAGGAGAATCTTTGTTATCAGTGTAAGCATTTGGCTACGAGATGCATCTCCATTTAAGTCACACGGCTCCTGCTTCATTCTTAAGACTTCAAAGACGATCCCATGCTTCACCTAACAAGCTTCAACTCTCCTTTTCTGCCCTGTCAGTTTACTGTCAGCCTCCTCCGTCGAGCCGCTCTGTGATATAAATGCAAGTCAGGATGGGACGTCAGTCAGAGTTAAAAACCCACAAAAATAAACAACTGCACACAAGCACATGTTTACACAAAGAGTCTCTGTGCACAGTGCGTCCCCACATGTTGTCCCTGTGAGCAATGAGGATACACATGACTCTGACTCATATGGTGTGAAAAAACACGCCATACAAGAAAAAAATGATCCATACAAAGTGCAACACTGCAAAATACCAATGCTTCACAAAAAGTACAATCTGCTGAAAATCTCATGTCTAATCAGAATCCTCAGGGGTCACACCAGAAAAAGCACGGTCCAACAAGGACTCCCAGACTAAGAAAACATGGTGCAGCACTAAGAGAAGAAACAGCGGCGCTCTCAACACGGGGAGAGAAATGGAAAATCCATCAAAGTGCTTGCAGGGAAAACACAATAGACAAAACTACAACAGGGCTGACGTTAGAAAACTACTTTAAAATAATGTCATGAATAAAGTGTTTCTATGCAAACGGTGCAGGAAAAATATCTCAACACAACGATAAAGGAAATATGCCGAAACCCTGGAATAAGAGATGACTAAGTACATAAAAAAAAGATTACATAGCTGCAGTACAAACAGTTTTTTAACGTTATTTAGACCCATGTGTGGCAGTGACACTGCTGCTTATGCAGATATATATATATATATAACATTAACATATCTGTATAACTATGCCTAATACTCACAGAACTACAGACAAACCTAGCTAGGATATCATGAGAGAAGAACAGCTGAAAGAAACGAGCATCATCTGTCGCAAATAAGAGCACGGGGCTGCCCTCTGTTGGTGTGCAGCAAAGTTCAGAGAGCCACGAAAGAAGTAGCTGCAGAGAACTTCCCCATGTTGATGTACATTAGCATTCTAGCTAACGTAGCTACATGAAAACAGAGCGGCAGAGACAGCTAACTGTTAGCTTTAAGGGAAATGAAGGGGACACGGCAAGTCAGAGTAACTTTAAACTCACTCTGTGACGACCCACACTGCCCCCCCCCCCCCCCCCACACACACACACACACACACACACATGTGTTAACACACCTACTACTGACAACACGTGCTAACAAGGCTAACTTCCCCTGTTTCTAACAAATTAACGATAAGCTGCTCAAAGTATACTTTGCCGTTTACCCTTATTTGTGACTATAAACACACTGACGGTAAATCCTGTAAGCTAGCAAGGAAACGTTGTTAGCTTGCTAACGTTAGCTTACCTCGTGCTACTGTAAACAAACTAATCCGCCATGACAGCTACAAGCTAACTCACTGTCCGCGGATTAAAATCCCAGCAGGAGCAGTCGATTACAGACAGTAAGAAGATGAAGGTAAGCACCTGCTTTCCCCTCGTGTTGCCACCACTCGTCACCCAAATCGTCCCCCATGTTTCTGAAGTCCTTTTCGGTCCAATCCAAAAAAACCGCTACGAGTGCATGCTAGTGGTGCGTTCACGGGCAGCACGGATAAAATCCACGGTGCGGGGATTTAAACGCCAAACTGACACAGCGACGACTAAAAAAAAGATGGTTCCTGGCTTATTGTCACATTGTCCTCATTTGATGTCGACATACAAGAGATTTTTCTATATTTATAAACTATAATTTAAGTGTGATCAGGAATGCCACCTTCCCAGGTCAGGACAGTCAATAATGCTCAATAATCTTTAACACTTTCTGCAACCGTGAGCAAAAAAGGCTTTTAAACCAACTATGGAAAGATAATCACTGGTGTTTTTGTACCTTTACCATATTGTCTAAGTGAACTTAACTTTTTGAATAGAAGGAGCTGCCACTACACTTATTTGTATATGTTGTTGCACTGTAAATTAATTCTGCTCTTATATCTATGGACACTAAATACCTTTGTATTTTGAATGTACATTTTTGATTTTATTTTATTTTTAGACAATTAGAAAAGAGTTTTATTTGTTTAAATGTGTTGATTTCAATTTGATATTTAGTCGATTTATTTGGCATCAACAGAAAGTTGACCGGTCATTCAGAGGACGAGTTTTTAACATCATGTCTTTTGGGCTTTATGAACAAAATCCAGAGAAAAAGGCACACAAGTGTAAGCAAGTGCTAAGTTGGCTTGTGCCTTGGGGGCCGGCTCTGTGAATAAAAATCAGGACTGGACGGACGGTGAGTGTAGTGTGTGCTCACACAATCAGGCCACATTGACAGTGAAGAGGTCTCATCACCATGCAGAAGCTCTGTCAGTGTTAGCGTCTCTTTTAAATAAATAAAGCAGAGGACTCGGTCGTATATGGCTGTAGCTCACACTCAGTGCCTCAGGACTGTGTAGAGCTTTTCTCAGAATTATGGAGGACCAAGAATAAGAACGTGAATGAATGAAAATGTCATTAAAAGCACCAAAAAAATCAGGAAAAACGTGACATACATTTAAACATAAAATGTTTTTTTAATTGATCTCTCTCCCCCGAACCTCTTTTTGATTTTTTTGTTTTGCATCTCTGCTCCTCGGGATCAGCTGCTCATACACTGGGTTTGTTCCATGTAACAGGACATTCATTTTGTTATTGATTCATTTAATCCTTGATCTGTTTTGTCCTTAGTATTGAAGAACTGAGCTGCATTCATACAGCAGACCATGATTTCTCAAGATGTCAGGTTTCTATCTATTTTCTTAAATTAGTATTACACACACACACACACACACACACACACACACACACACACACAGAGTGCTGAAAGATGTTCACAATATAAAAAGGCCACATGGCCGTGCTTCTTTTTGTTCTTTCTGACATTTAATTAGATGGCACATAAAAGGCCTCCATAAGTTATATTTAGGTCACAAACCTGAATCGTTAACCTTTTCACTAATGACACAGGCAATTAAAGGATAAACCCACATTATTAATCATAAGGCTGTTTCTATAGAGGATGGGAGCAGCGGTCCTCACATCCCCTGTGTGGTTACACTTTGGACTGGAAGAACTTATTTCCCAACACGGGGAAGAAAAAGCAGAGTTAGAGAAGAAAGCAGGAGGAGGAGGACGTGTTTGGAATAGTGCCCTCTTTCCCGCAGCTGTAGCGGAGAGGAGGGACGGGTCCTCTGGGAGTAATTGCATGCTTTTTTGTTTTTCTGTCAGAACAACACTTTTCTGGCTGGTGGAGCCTATGAGATGTTTGATTAAAGCTGTGCCACCAAAAAGAACAGACTGATTACTGTGGAAATTATAAAAGGTTTCTGAACAGTTGTTCCCTCGAAAAAAAGGGGGGGGAGAGAAACAAATAAAGACAGAGACAGGAAGGATGCAGTCAACACACTGTGCTGAGGTCTGCCAGCGTTCAGCGAGGACAATGGACTCTAAATGGCAGCTTTGTATGTAATTAAGAATCATTCCTGTAAAACACTGGGCTCCTCTCTGTCCTCATTGTTTGGCTGCGTTTCCACTATAAAACAATGTGCTGCAAAAACACAATCCTTGTTTCCCCTCACCAGACCCCAGGGAAACCTGTGAGCGCTCTGAAAATCTGATTTCTCTGTGTTTTTCTGCCAACATGTGTCTGAATAATAAAATGTATTTTGAAGGGTTTTATTAATGAAGACTCACAAAAAACCTCCAGAGGGGTCAATAGTAGAACGCTGTAAATAAAACACTAGTTTAAGTGTGTGTTTTATTTTATAAGAGCAAATAATAATAATAATAATAATAAAGATAACAGATTTTACACAAACTGGACAGAACCAGCTGTATTACACTGAGCTGATGTTCTGTTAGTTTGTGCTGGCTTACAGCACTAACCTCATACATGCTTGTGCACACACGTGTTAATGTTATGTGAGGTAATAAGAAGTTAAGTTAGGAGTCTTTATTACAAAATAAGAATGAACTAAAAACTTCCTGGATAGAAGAGCAACACAAACCAAAGAATACACAAAAAGGCCCATAGGGGGCAATGAAGTCTCTCACCACACTACAGTTAAAGGTTGGGGTGGAGGTTTGTGGCGGAGTGGAGGTTACTGCTGTGAGGACGCTGGTTGGACACTGGTTGGACATTGGTTGGACGCTAGTTGGACATTGGTTGGACGTTGGTTGGATGTTAGTTGGACGCTAGTTGGACAGTGGTTGGAGACTGGTTGGATGTTGGTTGTATGTTGGTTGGAAGTTAGTTGGACAGTGGTTGGACACTGGTTGGATGTTAGTTGGACATTGGTTGGAAGTTAGTTGGACAGTGGTTGGACGTTAGTTGGACGTTGGTTGGACAGTGGTTGGACGTTAGTTGGACGTTGGTTGGACGCTGGTTGGATGTTGGTTGGACGTTGGTTGGACACTGGTTGGATGTTGGTTGGACGTTGGTTGGACGTTAGTTGGACATTGGTTGGACGTTAGTTGGACGTTGGTTGGACGCTGGTTGGACGCTGGTTGGACGTTGGTTGGACGCTGGTTGGATGCTGGTTGGACGTTGGTTGGACGTTGGTTGGGCGCTGGTTGGACGTTGGTTGGATGTTGGTTGGACGTTGGTTGGACGTTGGTTGGACGTTAGTTGGACGTTGGTTGGACGTTAGTTGGACGTTGGTTGGACGCTGGTTGGACGCTGGTTGGACGTTGGTTGGACGATGGTTGGATGCTGGTTGGACGTTGGTTGGACGTTGGTTGGACGCTGGTTGGATGCTGGTTGGACGTTGGTTGGACGTTGGTTGGACGCTGGTTGGACGCTGGTTGGACGTTGGTTGGACGTTGGTTGGACGCTGGTTGGATGCTGGCTTTCTGCCTCAGGCTGTGTGCACTGACACGTTTGACGCTTCATTTGATGCTTTTTCTGCTAGGACACAGAGCTCTGTGGGTCATAGGTGGAGCATATGATGAGAGAAACATACTGATGTAATGTGGATCAATGAATTACCATTCAATGCCTCTGAATATTTAAAGTGAGCTGCAGGATAAAAACAGGATGTTTATTTAGATTCAAATCAATTTAAATAAGGTTTATAATGTTTTTATGCTGTTTCAATGAGCTCATGTTCCACATGTGAGGCAGTATTTACAGCATAGTGTTGATTTGTGTTGTGTTGTGTTTGTGTACTTTCAGCCTCTTCTTGGTTGGGTTAGGAAACACAGATCTTCTGGAAAAGATCAGGAAAAGTTCAACTTTCAAAGTTTCCGGGTCGTGAGCCTCAGCCCAGCTACAGTCCTGAGAGGCAGACTCAGAAGTTTGTGCCTTTTCTTTTTTAAGCAGAAGAAAAGGCAGTGAAGGCTCTGAGCGTCACTGTGATTACAGCAGGCAGTGTGTTAATGTGTTTATTTTGTCGTAAGCAGCTGTTCCTCAACTTTCTGTTTTTAATGATCACAAGAAGATGTGTTGTCTGTTATTTTCAGTCTCCTCATTTATGAGCAGAAAGAACGAGAATGGACATGTGCGATAATTATGTGCTGCTTCACAAAAGCATCATTTCAAACCCGTTCCCACTCTCTGACTTCAGACCTTCTCTACTTTATCTCAGATGTATTTTTTGAACATTCATTCAGCTCTTATCTGCAGCTCCAGATCTATATATGAACAACCAGTGGTTATAATCCAAGTCCAACAATGGGAATAAATGATAGAATAAAGTATAAACGGACAAACTCAAAAGTGATGAGTCTGTGACATCACACGCTGCCTGTCATGTCGCGCTGCCACAGCCGGGACAGGTGGGTTCAGAAAGGAAGTCAGCAAGTTTGTGACCAAGTACAAACAAACAGCCAGTGACCTTCATCTTTCCAAAACTTCATCACACACGACGCACACAGGTCTGCGAGCTACACCTGTATTCATGAGCATCTGGCTGAGCCTGACCTGCATGGAGCGCAGTCGGCACATGTGAGTGTGTTTCTGAGATCTGTCTAAGAAGCCTTAGAACACATCAGCATGTCAAAAGTCACACTCACATGTCGGGATGTGGTGTTTGTATACG
This sequence comes from Parambassis ranga, assembly GCF_900634625.1. NCBI lineage: Eukaryota > Metazoa > Chordata > Actinopteri > Ambassidae > Parambassis > Parambassis ranga. The sequence continues at coordinate 1,819,427 of NC_041041.1, read as the reverse complement.
AGGTCTGTCAGTGTTCGGTCACACGTGTGTCTGTGGCCACAGATGGGAGTGGACGCTGAGTGTCCTCCTGTACATGTGTCTGGATGGGGGGGGGGGGGGGTTAGAGGTAAGACAGAAGGTGTCTCAGAGCGGGCAGCGCTACCACCAAGGTCCCGGTTTCTGTCAGCCTCTCCAACTGTCCGCCCACATGGTTCAGGCTGCACCTGAGGGGAGTTATAAGGCCACAGAACTGCAGAGGGCACTGAATGAAGACAGTCTGGAGGTTACAAAGAGCGGTTGCTCCCATACAGGCCTCCAGGACAGGCGAAGAAGAAGGTGGAGGCAGGATCATCAGGGACATCTTCACACCCATCATTAGGCAACATGTGATGCTGTGATAGAAATAGGTAAACATGTTTATTTTCTGATGTAAAGGTCTAAAAGACCCCGTTCACACTGGAGAAAATCAATCCGGCTAGAGCGGGATTCAGGCCGTGTCTGGATATATCTGGATAGATTTCGATCCTCCTCTCGGATTGAGCTGGATTGAGCGTGGACAGCATGTGTGATAACCAGATTTAAAAATAGGTCTGACTATCCAGCTTAAAGACTATCTGGATTTAATCCGACTCTAGCTGGATTTACTTTTTCCAGTGTGAACGGGATGTAAGATTCATTTCTCAGCTCCTCTTGGTGCCACCCTGAAGTCTGCACCACCATAAGTCACCATATTTCCCTGTGTTTGCCTGCCTGTGCTGTGTGTAAACATCAGAGTTCATATACAGGTCTGCGTGAGAGTTACAGTGTGTGTTATAAAAGTCTAGTGGCTCCAGTGGGAGCTGTGTAAAATCTGATAAAGTGTCTCAGTCCTGGATGTTTGGAGCTGATGATCAGAAACGTGAAACTGAAAAAAAGAATCTGTGGGCGGGGAATTAAAAATAAGAAGAAAGCTCAGTAAACCTCTTAAGCCCACTCTTTGTCTCAGCTTGAGGCTACGTTAGCTGCTAATAGCTTAATGCAGCCAGCTGTTATATTTTTTTGTAAATTATGTTCCAGAATTTTTTTTTTTTGGTCTGAAGTATAGTATGTAAATGTGTCTGAAAGGAGAGAGAATAAAATCGTCAGAACTTTCAACAGACTGGAACAATGATGATTAAAACGGTCCTTTGATCTGAAGAGATGATAAATATTAATGCTAAAAAAATGTCACTTATTCATACCTTTTGTTTCCAGCAGATGGAACAGAATATCGGTGTGTGTGTGTGTGTGTGTGTGTGTGTGTGTGTGTGTGTGTGTGTGTGTGTTGTGAGCTCACCTGTGCTGGCGTCAGAGGGCTGAGGGCCAGCCACACAGCTGGGAGATTACTGACACAGACATATTTGTGCCTCAACACGTACCTCAGCAAAGGGAACAAAACAAGGTGAGAGGGGACTTCTGGGTAATGCACCTGTCAAACAGGACCTTGCTACCTCTGTGACCCTCTGTGTGAAGGCCAGGACAGTTGGAAGATTAACCAACAACTGTGTGAAGCTCCTAAGAAGCAGACTGCTAATGAGGTGGAGTGGTGTGTAGCTTTATTAACACAGAGCTGATCATTTTATCTTCAAATCTTCCTCTGATCCCGAGGATTAGGATCCAGAGGTGTGTGCCAATACTCACACTCCTCCTCAGCCCTCCTGTCAGGAGTTCAGTTGGGACACAAGTCCTTTAATAAGGAGCCGGGGTCGGAACACAGATGGACAGTCAAACAGGCGGAGGCTAGGCAGGAGGAACCAGGAAACCAGACGGCTAAAGTAAAGATGGGCTAGGCTAAAACATGCTATGGTCACACACAAAGGCTCTGGCAGAAGTACACTGAGCTAAGGCTAAAGCTAAATCCAGAAACACACGTGGAGGTCACACACTGAGTTCTAGGTAGATAATAAGAACTCCCCCCATCTATGGACATTAATCTGGGTAACAAGTGAAAGAACGAGATCAGGGGAAGAGTTCAGAAACCCTGGAGGTGCTCGGAGTCACTGCTCCTCCAGTGAGGAGCCAGTGGAGGCGGTTCAGGCCCCTGGTTAAGTGGGTTAACCAGACACAGCCCAAACCCACTGCAGGGATTACATCTCTCAGCTGGTGGCTGGGAGTCATCCTGCAGGAGCTGCAGGAAGCTGATGGAGAGTTGGAGCTCTGGGCCTCCTCACAACTGATGGACTAGATAGTTTGCAGATAGGTTGGATGATCCTCAGATCAGGCGAAATGTTAGAGAAATATCTCACTCACAAACACAAAAAGAGAGTAACCTTGTGATTTTAATCAGGTTTCTGAGGAAGGTTTTATTATTAATCACAGGTTTTTATTCAGTAACGCTTTGAATGGATGTGGTTTGTGTATTTTTTGGTCTAAAATATGCCCAGCCCCCTCCACTCCAGTGTTAGACTGCGTTGAAACAATTCGAGTCAAAAGAAGGAGCGAGCATGAAACCTGTCGGTGTTACTCGATGCACATCAGCAGCAACAAATCTACACAACAGGCTGTGCGAGTTCATTGTCAGGCTCTCGGCAGCCATCGATAGCAATTGCTCAGGAACTCAGTGTGAATGTTATTGAATTAAACTTAGGCCTCCAAAAGACCAAGCGCCTCAAAAGTCTGCTTCTATTGATTGTTAGTCAACAACAGAGAGTTGACATTTACACAAATCTGATTCCTCCATTGTTACAGAGCTCTGTGTTTGTGTTGTAAAACTACTCACCCGCGACTTATTGGAGGACAGACGCTGTATTTTAGCAGAATGAATACATGGAAAACACTGATCACAATTAATGCTGTTCCAAGACCATGTTCCTTGAATGTTGGTGATTGATGTCCAAGCAGGCACCACCAGAGAAATACTTAAAAAGTGAATATTTTAAACCAAACATGACCCCTGTCTGATTAATGTAACTATAAGTTTGCCACTTCCTACACACTGCATCAGCATCAACCAGTGGCTGATGTGTGACAGCTGCAGCTATCTGGCTAAGCTTAGCTCGCCTGTCAGCTGTCATTGTTATGACCAGCAAACCGCTGTCTAAATGTAGCTCTCAGCGTAAGTTCAGTCATGAAGACTCTATTTCACATCATCCACCCATCATCTCTGTCCGCTTCCCTCTCCCTCTCCACCATCCTCGCACTCTCTCTCTTTCACTGCACTACACTCCCACACTAGTGACCTCCCACACAGTCAGCTGTTTCATAGATGGCACCTCCCTCACCAATCAGCTGTCGATCCGTCCCTCTCCTGCCCAATCATAGGGTAGCAAGAAATTTAAAAGCCTCTGTCTCTTCTCCAGCCGCCTCCTGATCGAATCCGGCAACCCTCCTCCACCCCAAGCACCTCCTGATCCATGCAGTTCAAGCTGCTCTCCTGCTTCTACACCACCACCAGGTCTAGACCACCCCCCGCGCGGGTCTAGACCACCAGGTCTATTAATAAATTCTTTCTCATTCCGTTCGCTGAGTCTCTCATGATTGAAACACGTATGGCCGGCTCGTCAGCAGCTGAAGCGATCTATGGTACAAATATATGCACAAAAAAAGTCAACAGTAAATCATTTAACTGTACAATGCAAATGTGTGTATACTGGTGCATGCTTTTAACTAGCTGAGAGCAATGCAAGGCAAGGAGCATTAGCTTAGCTCAGTGCTGCGCCTCAGGCGTCAGCTGCCTTCAGGGCTCAGACTTGAAGCCCATGAAGTGTCAAAACTTGTAGTTCACGCCGCAGCCACTGGGGGCTGGCTCCAGCAGCGAGTAATTTCCCATATACTCCCATGTTAAAATGGCCGACTTCACAGCAGAAATAAACATGTTTACAGCCTGGTACAAAAAACCACTCTGGTCTCAGATGATAGGTTCATTTCTAGTGTCAATTGTATGGGGTGAATTTTTTTACAACTTAATTGTATTCGGATTTAAAATTACGCATAATTATGGGCGTTGCCGCTTGTGCAACAGACGGTTGCCGTATCACAGCGCGAGTTTCCTGCTTCCACGATCGCCCGCCCCCCTAAACTCCACTCGTTCTCATCCTCTTCGTCCATATTTGGAGTTTTGACGGACGTGGCGCTGCCAACGTGGCGCTGCCAACATGGCGGCGGTCAGCACGTCCCGGAGCCTCCCACCGAGCCTCAAACCAGCTCTTCAGAAACAAACGGGTGACGTCACGGAAGCTCTGTCCATAGTTTTTACTGTCAATGGGTACAGGCAGGCAGGTGGACTCTTCCTCGGGAGTCCAGGGTTCGAGCCCCCTGACACCGTGGCCTGTTTTAATTCCACTTGCTGTCAAGTTTCATTTTTACTTTTAGTTGGGGTTAAGCGTTAATCACAGACTGAAGGGGGGAGATATAGATCAGGATTCATAAACACACAGAAATGTGACACGACCCATTTCCAAGGACTGAAACATGGACGTCATGATATGTTGTCCTGCTGAGGACCGGCTGACTGTAGAAGAGGTCTGAGCAGTGGCTGCTCTGCAGCTGGTTTACAGCATAGCATTAGCTTAGCTTACTATGACGATTATCCTAAACATTATCTTTATTTCCAGAAGAAAACATGAGACACTAACTCTGATGCTCACCTACAGTCTACATGTAAAATGAATTAATGGCAGCGTGCAGGTCGCTCTAAGGCCAGAGATTTAATAGTTAAATATGACAAACTAATTGATCTTATATAATGTAACATCAGCGAGGCATTTACTGCTACCCAAAATATCTGCATAAATAATGTGTCAAATAGACATGACTTCCTTCAATGCATAATTAATCATAATCATAATCAAAAACATACATGCTAATGCTCCTATGGCTGCTCTTTTCCCTCCACCCCGAATGCTGCACTGTACTTTATGTAAATAAGTAATCACTCATGAATGCATAAGCTTAGTGAGATATCACACATGGGGATGATGAGACGGGAAATGAAAGAATGAGGAGAATCTGAGTGAGAGAGAGAGGAACTCTGAGCAAAGCAGTGAGAGGGCAATAAGGACGTCCCACAGGTCATGAATAAAAGACGAAAAGAATAATTTGGGTGTTTCTCAGCCTGCCGTAGTGCGAGTATCAAAGAGATTAGTAGCATTGAATCACATCTCTCTTCCTTTCTGCATCTTGCTTTTTGTTGTTGTTGTTGTTTTTACATTTCTTTCCATCACTGAGCATTAGCATGGTTGTCTTGTAGGTGCAGTCAGTACGGGGAATTTGCATGGTGCGAATTAGCTTGGCTCTGATCCTTCCAGAAGCTATTAGCCCCTCTGTATGCATGTGTGTGTGTGTGTGTGTGTGATGTTATCAAGGAAATCTCTGCAGCACATCATGTTCTCTTCATCAGAAAAAAAGCTCTGATATAGTACGTACACGGATGAACTAACGTCCTCCATGACGGCCTTCTTGGCCGGTGCGGTGCTGCTGCTCTGACTCCGTCTGCAGTGATGTGTAGAAAGCAGGGACTCCTTTGTTGGTTGGTGTTTTTCTGATGGCGGTGGAGATAGCGGCTGTGAGGGAGCACGTTGTGCTTTCTAAAAAGCACGTTCCTGTGAGGAAGATTTGTCTTGTCACCGTTCTCTGCAGGCCTTCGCACTTTATTACCATTTTACAATCAGTTCCTGAGCAGCTGTTTCCATTGATAACAAATTGATGTATTTGTCTGTAACTGTAGGGAGATGGGAGGACGCTTCCTCACACAGATACATGGCCGCCTATCAGCTGTGTTGCTGATTCAGACGGGGGGAGAGTTATCGGGCCCCGGCGCTCGCTCTCTACCTGTGTAAATATTCCGTGAGTGTTATCTGAAACCCCGACATCCAAGTGTCATATTTTGCCACATCAACCAATAAGTTAATCATAGGGAAATGTCCCACAAACTCTGGCTGCTGCTGGGAGGAGAATTTTACAAGTAGCTACACAAAAAGATGTTATTATTCTGCTGTTCTGCTGTCGGCGATGATAAGAGTATAAAAAGCACGCCGCCAGCAGAATCTGAGCAGAAATAAAGCTACGTCTGGTTTAGTCAAAAATAACAGCAGCTCCGAGCCCCTGAGCTCCTACAGGACAGACGTGTCTTCATGTGACCTCAGATGGCCTCGCTGACAGCACCACCGTTAACCCATTAATGACTAAATTCACAGAGGAACGCCCCCACCTGCTTGGTGAAGGTGTGGAGGTTTTTACTACATAGGGATGATCTGTACAACAGTAACAACAGTCTTTTTATGAGCAGGCCACACAATATGCGGCGCATGATATCGTATTTCTGGATCAAAATGACCTCTCCTCTTTGGTACATAACACTAGGAGGTCTTGAAGGATGATAAAAGATAGCGGCGGGCTGCTCTGGCAAACTGGAACTAATCATGTCAGATTAGTTTCTTGGCTTGAAGGCGGAGGAAATGGAAATAGGAGGCTTGGCAGAGATGATGGAGAAACTGATTTTGGGGAAGCGATTTGTTTATTTCCCCTCTGCCACTGTGAAAACGGCTTATTCAGCATGCCACCAGCAGATGGTGCTGAGAGCCTCTCCATGCTCCGGGGGCAGCTCTGCAGTGTGTGTGTGTGTGTGTCAGTGATCACAGGCATCGGATCTGGAGGTGTGTAACGTGGTTTGTAGAGCAGGTGGAGTCTTCCTCTTTTACTTTGTTGTGTGTTTCAGGGGCAGTGAGCTGAAACTTCAGACTCTCTTTTAAGGGGCGACTTGGTGAGTAGCATGTCCCTGCTTTCCGTCCTCCTCTCTCACGCTGCCACTGTGTCTCCGCTCCCCTCTCTTTCTTTCTGTGTCCCTCTTTAAGGTTGTCTCTCAGCCCTCTGGCCCTGAGGAGCATCTGCGCCCTTCCTCGTTCCCCATATGCCCCATGCCTCTAAGCCTGGCCCCCAACACTGGAGCTGATCACTTATTCATCAGCGACATGAATTAACAATTGTATATTTTCCATCACACCAACAAGCTCACGCTTGATTTCACTCCTGACCTGCTTCTGGTTTTTCTTGCGCATCACGCAAACACACAGACGACACACAGGGAGTGTAAAGCCGCAACACAACAGACAGCAAGAGGAGGCATCAACAGGCGGCGACAGTCCAGGCCGCAACACAACAGTCAACCATTCATCATGCAGAGGTGACGGCACAGTATTAAAACGAGTAAACATCCTCACAACTGACAGAAAAGTTCAAATTTCCTTCATGCTAAGCTAAGCTAAATGTGTCAGTGTCTCTATTTTTTTTTTACACCCACTTCCAGTCCAGCATGTGGACTCTCAGATTCTACAGTTCAGCCATCTTGCCCAGCACTCCCTCCCTGTCATTTAACCACAGCTTTATTCCCCCTTTTCTCCCAGCATGCATCTCTCATTCCCCTCTGTTTCCATAACTACTGCCTGTGTCTCACCCTGTCATTGCATCCTCTGTTTCCTCTGTTATTGTTCATCTGCAAACATCTGTGATTGATCTGAACCACCGCTAAAGGAGCTACCAGGCTTTTAAAGGAAGCTGTTCTGGTCTAAACCATGATACTACCACCACCATGCTTTATAGTATGAATATCCAGTGTTTTCATTTCATTAAAGCCGCTGGTTTGTCCTCATGATCCTCATCGAACTGCAGACCGGCAGCAGTGTTGTGTGTTCTTTGTGTTCTTTCATGAGAGCAGTGTCTTTCTCCTTGCAGCTCTGGATACCATGGTTGTTCATGGTTCTCCTGGTGCTGGATTCATGTGAGTCAGAATTAGAATAGAACTTTAACTAGTGTAATGTCCGATCATTTGCTGGTATTCTTCTTCTTCTTCTTCTTCTTCTTCTTCTTTTCTGTATTTCTCAACATATCCACCATCATCATCATACTGTACATCAGAAGCAACACGCCTGCCGCACTGAGCAGAGGCATCTCTGAGCACTGTAACACATCAACACAGGAGGAATCACTTTCATGCTTCCTATGTGTGACTTTGAATGTGGGAGCCTTTAAACAGGAAAACTGCAGGATGGTAATTGGCTGATTGGCGTCTCAATGATTTTGCAGACAACATGTTGCCAGTAGGAAGTAATTGCTCATTTGGAGGATGGTAAGATCCTTATCCTCCCATCAGTTCCTGGCTGCAGCCTCAGCCGAGCGGTGTGTGTGTGTGTGTGTGTGTGTGTGTGTGCAGGTATAAGACAATGTTGACATGCTGGAACTATCTGAGTACATCTGTCTTGATACATGCTGTTTGTAAGTGGGGGATTAAAGGGAGTGTCTGTCTTTCCACATGACAGTCCAAGGACACAGTTCAAAGCTCCACCAGGTGTCAATCGAGCCTCTTTGAAGCCTCGTCTCTCACCCTTCTCAAAGGGTAGATGGGGGAATACGCACTGAGAACCCTACAAGACACTTTATGGTGATTTCCCTACCTTCATTTTCAGGCTCTTATCTCTGCTGTGCATTATTTTTATATGATAACACATTATTAATATTACCTTTTTACATGTACCTCTCCATGCTTTTGAGGAAAAGTGCTAAAAATACTGCATTTATGCTATTTGGAAGTACAGTAAATATCATCAAGGACCCCACAGGGGTACAGGAGTGTGAAGTGCAGGACCACCAGACCCAGGAACTCTCTCTTCCCCTCTGCCATCACACTCCTAAACAGCTGACAGGAGTCTGTAACAATGGACTGTACCCCGCACACACACTGACTGTTTACACACTGACTGTTTACATGCTGACATGTTTACATGCAGTAACAGTAACTGCAATACTGTTTATCTATTTCTTTCTTTATGCACCTTAATATCCAATAACTGCACATGTGCAGCTGTTTACCTCCTGACAGTTTTTGCACTATGATTCATTCTCTGCTCAATTTGCACAACAGCTGATGTAGCACACATGCACATTTACATGTATATAGCTTCATTTACTTCCATAGTTTATATTTTTGTGCACTTATTTGCATCGTTTTGCTCTGCAAATTGCTCTTTTGCAAATTATTCTATTTTGACTTCTTAAACCTTTATGGCCCCGTTCACACTGGAGAAAGTCATTCCAGCTAGAGTAGGATTGAGCCCAGACAGCCTTTAAGCTGGATGCGTTCAGACCTATTTTCAAATCTGGCTAGCACACACTTGTGTCCGCATTCAATCCGGCTTCATCCAGCATGTTTGCTGTCCTCCAAACCACTAGGTGGCGCCTTGTAATATACAGAGTCCGTTCACGCCGTGGTAGGACCGCGTGTGCGCATGTGTCGTGCGTTTTTTTGAACCGGAAGTAGCACGTCGCTGACCGGAAGTAGCATGTTGCTAGCCGGATTCGCTCGCCACATTTGCGTTTACACCTAAGCCACATTTGAGCCAGATCTAGCCGGATTGAGATCAAACTGGATACAGCCAGATTCGAGGTGTTCACACTCAGAAAAAAACACATCTGGATTGATCTGGATGCGGCCGAATCCTGCTTAAACCACATTTTTTCCCCCAGTGTGAACGGGGTATATGGCATTCAGTGTGAGCAGCAAAGTAAGAATTTCATTGTACAGGGAAACCAGTTTCTATACTGTGCACATGACAATAAGCGCTTTGAATCTTGAATCTTGAATATTAGTGAGGTCTGCACACCGGATACTGGATTAAAAAGAATCCTTTGTCACACAGACGAGCAGCAGAAATTGTCAGAGAGGTCAGCTCATGATGCTTTTGGAGATATTTGAGCCACCTCACTGTGATGATGATGATGATGTTGAAAGATATGCAGCAGAGAAGAAGAGGTGCATCTGGCAGACTCTAATGAAATGCTCCCTCTCTCCATCTCACCCCCCCAAAACAACCCCCTCTCTCCCCTCCATTCACAAAACACACCTCCATCACAGTATTGCAACGGCGGGCCGGTGTCGCCTACGGCCACATTAGCATAGCAAACTCGGTGTGACAGCAGTGCTGCTACAGTGCTGTTGTGATGGAGTGAATATGCTCACAGCTCGGGCTGCTCTGGGGGAGCAAAGTGTGTTATCATGTAGCCCCGAGTGGGACTTGAGGGAGGGAGGTGGGGGTTATAATACTGGGAGGAGGGGTCGGAGGTGAGCTAAATTCAAAAGTTCAAAGCCGTGACAGTGAGGGGGGGGGGGGGGGGGGGTGGAGGGGCGGCTCTGCAGACGGAGCTCAGGGAGTTTGGATGCGGTGTGTGCCGGAGTAAATGGGCCTTGGCGGCTTGACAGTCACTCCACACACGTGTTTGAGTCAATGAGGAGGCGACAGCACCAGGCTTATTGGAGAAGACAGGGAGAACACTGCAATCAGCTCTCCCCCTTCTGTGAGGAGGCTGTGCACAATCACATGAAGTAAATGGAGAGTACACACAACACTGCCACTGCAGCATAAAGCCTCTTCCATTTTCTCCGGTTAAACCGCCGCCTACTGCTGATCTTATCTGCCAAAAAAGATTCATTTATAATAGTCAGTGAGCTGCAGCACGAGGGCAACATTAAAAAAAAGATCAAGACTAAAGAAATAAGTCTTTATTGAAAATCTGGAGTGTAACTGACAGAAACGAGTCCTTGTTTTTGCCATTTTTCTCAGAAGATGACTAATTGGATTTCATCCTCAGAAGAGCTATTACCTGAAAAATCATAATCAAATTACCCTTCAGGATTATTCTCACGTTCTTAGTGGAGCTTAGAAATTACTTTAAGAGGTGTGTGTGTGTGTGTGTGTGTGTGTGTCCAGCTGCTAGAACGGTGTGTATGAGTACATCCTTTAGAATTTCTTCTACATTCTGCACCAATCAGCGTTAACATGATGACCTCTTACAGCACTGACCATAGACTCCACAGACCTCTGAAGGTGGTCTCTATTTGTTAGCAGCACATCCTTTCAGTCCTGTAAGCTGTGAGTTAGGTCAGATTATCACCTTGAACTGGTTGTTGTGTCCTGAACCACTGCTGCTTTGTTCAGGGAACACTGATTCCCTGAGAGGGGGGGTCTGGAGCAATGCTAAGCTAGGTGCTACATGTCAATGTAACATCCACATAAACAGAAGAACATCGGCCAAAGCATCAGTTGCTTCCCATGGTGCATCTTGGTGCCATGTGTTCTCCGGGTAAGAGACACACACACAGCGATCTATACGTCACCAGCAGACCGCCTTCTTCCATCGCTCTGTGCTCCAGCTCTGATGTGTCCATTGTAGGAGCTGTGAGCGGTGGACAGAGGTCAGCATGAACACTTTTATCTTTGTATCAGAACCAGCAGGAACTTTTTCAGCGGTTTGAGCTGCAGCAGCTTGTGTGTTGGATCAGCTTTTCCTTCCTTGGAGCACTTTTGATAAGACCCCTGCAGACCGAGGACACCTCACAGGAGCTGCCGTCTGCTCTGACCCAGCCGTCCTTGTCAATATATGATATATGATAACCAGAAAAACCCATGTTCATCATGTCACCTGTCAGTGCTCAGAGTCTCAAGGCCGATGTATATTGTTCATCAGATGAATTTGAATGTATATAATATAATTGTCTACATCATAACTTCCCATTTAAAACCTGATTTTAGCCTCACAGTAATATTCACTCACGTCCTGTGCAGGAAAAAATAAAAATAAAACAAACTAAATCCTCTTTTCCATCCCTGGTTTGTGATTCTAATCATCAAGTTTCCCTCAGTCTTCAAACTGACGCCTAAAATAACCTTTGTTCTTTCCTTGATTATGCTGTAACTCCCATGCAGGAGATTTACATGATGTTTATAAAGAGACGACTGAAAGACAAGTTATCATGAAGAATAATGTGTGAACTATTATTATTGTCATTACCACCATTAACAAAGTCGTGTGTACTGAGGTTCACCGCACACTTGTTCAGCCCTTAAATAATGACCCCCCCCCCTTACAGATAGCTTTCATTTAGTTTTCTCATCACTCTGTTGTGTAATTATTTCCTCAGCGGAGAAAAGAAAATTACATCTTTCCACAGATGGAAGAAAAAGAAAGGAGTCACGTCCGATAAACTGCCTGATCAATTTCAGCACAGCCTGTGGAGGATATTTATTAATTTAGGTGCTAAATACAACTATAGCACAGCTGCAGTGTATTTTTTTTCCTCCTTGATTATTATTATAGCAACAAGCCAGGTGTTCATTTTGGCAGGGAACACAAGAACAAGTCTTCACAGCAATAGAGAACAATTACTAGCAGCTCCACTTAACTTCAGAGTTCTGTCTGCACCATTAAAAACAGGTACTGCAACCTGTTTCTAATAATGGGAGCTTCACAGCTGAAGCTGCACCAGCTACACTCAGTCCTGTAGTTTGAGAGCAGATTTAAGGGCTTGGTGGATACAGAGATAAACAACAGTGAGATGATGGCTGTGGAGGCTCGCTGGTGTATTAGTTAGCTTTATTTAGGAGGATGTCTCACAGATTTAGTCTTTGTATTATGGACACACGTATGTGGACAGCCGGCCGCCGTCTGTGTCTCCTGGCCTCCATGTTTGCGGTTCCTGTCCGGCGCTCTCAGCTGTTTTGATTGCACTGATTAAAATATGGTCGCCACTATATGGGCCTCATAACTGAGCAGAAGGGACTGAGTGTAATATAATAAAAACAAAAATAAAATGATCAGCCATCAACCATGAGAGGACAGATTATTGGAAGATACTGGGATTATCAATATCCCAGAAGAGTAAGATGCTAACCACAGAAGAAGTCAGAGCACACTCTGCTGGACGAACTATGCAACGACACCATTTACACAAAAGACATCTGCATCATGAGCTATAAAAATGATCTCTCATAAATCATCGTTTAAACAAAGTAAACCCGCGGAAATAAACCTTCAAACGTGTCTCGGAATTATGAAGTCGCTTTGTTGCTAGGTAGAACAGGGTCTGTGGTGTCAGCTCTTGTGATTGGTCGGTAAATTAACGGCTAAATTAAAGACGAATGTCAGCTGATTGTACAACTGACCAATCATATCTCTTTGTGAAATGGGCGGGCTTTCGTTAACTTTACTGACAACTTCCGCCCGCTGCAAGGTGCGCAAGCTTGCTAGCTAGCTAGCAAGCTTGTTAAACTGTTCAGAGACTTGGGAGACTTTGTTTTTAATATGCACACCTTATTAAACCCGGGAGACTGGAAGAACATGAAAAAGACGATACAATACCTACACTCCACTGGACTATATAATAAAATATGATTAATAACTGAACTGGGCAGTAATTCTACGGAAACAGTAGAGGGCAGCAATACGCTACGAAAGCGTCTAGTCTGTCTCAAACCAAAGAAGAAGAAGAAGAAGAAGCTAGCTTGTTAGCTAAACCTTTAGAACAACCAGTAACAGCAGTAAATGAGACTTCAGTACTAAACTACTATCCACGCTATCCGAAGTAAATCTAAGTTAATCGGCTGAGGAGGACGTACAGCAGAGAACCAGGACCTTTGAGAGGAGTTTTAACATCGCGAATTAGGATCGGCGACGAAGCAGGAAGTGGTCTTGGCGCTCGACGTTCAGACTTGGACTCGTTGATGGATTTAAAAGCAAAAGACCAGATGCATCAGCGGCGTCCTCCACAGAGACACCAGGATCTCCTTCAACTCACCATCAAACGGTGAGACATTTAATTTCTATATATGTCTTCATGTCATTTTGGTCGCACTGTGGTGGAGGAAGCAGTTACACCCAGGAACAGCTCACCTGCTCCAGGTCCAGCTCCTGCTGTTATCCTGATTATTCCTGTTTTCTGTTGCCATCATTTATGAAGTTACTGCCTTTGGGCTTGTCTTTGGATGTGATCTGAGCCTTTTTGTTATGTGGGATTATTTATAAGGAGCATTAGCCTGTGCAGCATTTTAGTGGCTCATTCATGTTCCCTTCCTCTGTTCTGTCAGCGTGGTTGAATAGTTGGACCAATGTCTTCCATGTTCTTTACCTTGTGGTTATCATCCAGTCATATGACTGTTCTCACCCTCTATCTGTGGAGTCTGTAGCATTATTATCAGTCATTCTAACAAAAGATAGCCCCACAGAAAGCTGCTCAAAATTACAGTCTAAATATATGGGTAGATGTTTTTTTACTTCATAAATCAAACCTGCAATCAGATTCAGATTCTGATTGCAGGTTTGATTTATGATTTGTTAACAGGACATTGTGTTTTAATCACACCCGGCCAATTGTGAGATTGCAGACTTACATTTTCACACAATGTGTTGAATGAGAAAAATAAAGAAAGGACTAAAGATTAAACCCTGTGGATCACAGTTGTGGTGGCATTTTACATTAGGGAAGCATTAGTTGTACTTTATTCAATAGTGTAACACTGTGTAGTCTCATGGAAATTGGTGAATTTGCCAGAATTAACCTGTGACCCAGACTCCGTTTTTGGTGTTTGATGTTTGTTCTAAGTTCGGTTATGTACTGTAGGTTCTTCAGAAAGTCCAGTTGTGTTAAACGGCACAAAGCTGCAGCACAGTTTTCATTACTCCACTGTACATCTCTTTGTTTTGTGATTAGGAGAATGACACTGCAGAGTTATTGATGGGGATCGATGCTGTCTACAACAGTCTATTCCCCAGTGCACTCAAATAACACACTGTCACTCTGCTACAGTTATGAAGTGGTCCTTTGGGGCTGACATCATCTGTCCTTCAAAATATCTTGTTTGTTTATTACACTGGCTGATGTTAAAATGAAAATAACGTCATAAAATACCAGACAGACAGATGGACAGAAATATAAAGTTTGGATAGGCTCAAATCTGGGACTTCAAAGACCCTTTTTCCGTCACCGGCTTTAATGAAGCCTTCTCAGAAGGGAGCCAGCAGTGAGACTTGCTTTATTAAAGCACAGCCACTAAGGGCCCCCTACGGACCGACATAACAAAGTGTGTCATTAAAAATTAACTTTGGGTGGAAGAGACTTAGCCACAGAGGAGAGAAGAAGCGCCAGATCAGCCAGGCCTGAAGCTCTGTGGCCTGGGGAGTGACCACAGTCAGGCAGAGCCCTGGTACACATGCTCTCACAGGAGGACATGGTGGCTGTCCAACAGATTGATGCACATTATCCGTAGAATTTGGGAATAAACAAAAGGAACAGTAAATTGCCATTTCATGGTTTTTGCTGCGGCTTGCTAGGTAAAACCTTTCAGCAACTAATTGCAGCATTAGTGGTTCATTCCCTGCTCATTCTGTTCTGTCAAAGTGTCCTTAATGGTTAGACAAACTCCAACAGTGGTGTTGCAACCTCAACACCCAATTCTACCCTACTCTAACCTGTGGTTATCATCCCATTAAATGGCTGTAATCATCCACTACCATACCTTGTTTCATACTCCACCAGAACAGAGAAATCTGTTTGTTTTACCGAGGTGGCCTTTTCATACTTCATGAGAAACGTGTGTGCTGAACTCTTCCTCTTTATATTGGAAATTAGTTCCAATCTTTAGATCCTGTGTTGAATGACAGAAATCTTATCTGATTTCACAATATGAACTCAAGGCGTACCTCCCACCTGTTCTTGTATTGTAAAATGACATTTTCTGGTAAAGTAAAGGTTAAAATAAATAGTATAATATAACAACGTAAATACAGTAATAATATAAAGACTATAGTTGGGTATATGGAACTACTAAAGGTGCAACAAAGCAACTAATTCAAATAATGAAATGGCTTTATTTTCATTATCATTATTCATTATCATTATTCTTTATTTGACTATGGGCATTAACTGTAGCTTATCTGAACCGTAACCACATTTCACCTTAATCGCCTCGTTGGTTGCTGTGTTACTATGATACTTATATAACCTTTTCTGAGTCAACAATCATTTTGTGCAGGTGTGTTTTGAGCACAGTACATCATACTAACCTTTGAGAGCTATAGGTATCGCCGACCATCTTCTCTGTGCAAATATCCCACTGTTTCTTTCTTTCAATAGGCTCTATGCATCAGACATAACCTCAGTTGAGCGGAGCTGCATTAACAGAACAAAGACACTTTCCTATTTACCGAGCCATAAAACAGAGACCGTTGCTGTTGTGTTGCATGCACACAGACCTAATTAAGAGTGTCAACATGCACAAGGTCAAATATTATATGGCTCATTACCTTGCCTAGCTCAATGACAAATATAGAAAATAAAACCAGCCCCAAGATGGAACCTTGTGGAACACCCCGTGTGATGACACCTGCCCACATACCAGCTGACATGGAATGAACAAATCAAGCACAAAGTTTTAATTAAAGAAAAGTGATTGTCGCAGCAAACACTTGTGCCATCTTGACATTTACAAGGGTAGCGTTATTTGTATTTTTGTCTGTTTAGAATATGACTGTCTATTCAGAGCACTGTAGTAAAATGAGTAAGAAATACATTTTTATGCAGCTCCGTCAGCGTCTGAAGGTTTATCTGAGTATCAGCTACAAACTGCAACAGTAAGTTATAGAAGTCACCTTCCCCTCTGATACAGTTGTTTTGAACATGTTCTCATCGAAGGCCTTTCAGATCAATCACTTTAAGATTGTCCTTTCAACTACAGGTGTCCAGCCTCAGGCAGGGACATGCCCTCCTGTGGCTCATTCATTGTGGCTACAAGGTTACCCACAGCCATGTATCTGGGATCAGCTGTTTATGATCCTGCTGCAGGATCTTCAGAACCTAAATACAGAGCTGAACTTAGATCAGCAGTGTAATTTTGTCTTTTTGTTCCATTCTCACATTGAGCATTTTGACATATGTCACCTTAAAAACTGTAGCGAAGCAGAAAAAACAGTGTATAAAATGTAGTTTATTTATTTTTGATGCACTGATAATGTTTACATTTCTTAATTTTCTTCATTTAGGTCTGAACGTATCCCACTCTAGCTGGATGGACTTTCCCCAGTCTGAACTGGGTGTTAATGAAGCTGACTTCCCCATATCCTAAGCAGCATATGCTTTAGCTTAGCATGGAGAGATTCTTCTTCTAGCAGACTGAAATGACAACAAGAAACCTTCATCCAATACACAGTCAATGGAGACCATGAACTGCCCCAGTTCATTGGTCATACTGTCTTTATACTGTGCTGCTTTACGCTGTACTTAACAGTGAGGAGAAGCTATAGTGTGGATTGACACAATTTGATTGATGGTCGCTGATGGTCTGTCGGATCAGTTCTTTCTGTAGGCTCTGGACTGATGCAGAATGTGTAGGCAGCAACTGGTACTGCGGGTCTGAACCAGCCTATATTGGTACCACCAGAGGGCATAATAATCACTGACGCGTTTTCTGCTTCACACAGACCAGGACAGCAGGCAGGCTAGCAGACAGACATTGGTGTCTCTTCCCACAAATCAGAGTCAGTCATGGCTTCTCCTTCTGTCATTTCAGACAGACCGCAAAGGACAAGAAAAGGGCCGCTTCGCTCCGCTGAGGCCATGCAGAGGTAAAGGATGATTATATTCTGCTTGCTCTCTCTGCTGTCATCTTCTAACATTTCTCTTCCACACAATGACCATGAGGAGAATGGGTTAGAACACCCGTCACCCTAATGTCTCCCTGCCATATCATGAGGAACTTGTGAAAGATCCACTCTCTTCCCTTCAAGTAGGCCAATCTTTGTGTCAGCCGGGGAACGGTATGGTGCACACACACTTACTGGCGGCTCACCAGAACAGCCCGTAACCGCCAGAAATGTTCACTGTGATGGCTAAGAACTGTTTGACCACAACCCATTTTTTCCTGGCTGATTAACCCTCATGTGTTGTTCGGGACATTTTTGTCCTCTGAGAGAAATTTTTCTGTTTATTTTGGCCATAACTTTGTCAATATGTGAACAAATTGAATCATTTTTCCTCAATAAGCTTAATTTTACATACATTTTGTTAATATGATTTTAAAATTTTTCATAGGTCAACGGTACACTGTGGGCAAATTTTACCCCCTAATGTGTTGTTCGGGGACAAAAACGTCCTCTAACTTTAACGGTTTTAAAAATATATTAGATAAATATTTTTTTGAAATTTTTTTGCATAGACCTTTTAATTAACTTCAGTTCTAATCAACAGTAGTGAAAAAATCATTTTCCCCCAGGATTTTAACCCTTTAATCACCAATTTTATAAGGGGTGGTGCTGAAGATTGAAAAAAAAACACACAAAATGGCTCATTTTTAATAGAAAAGGTGAATGTGGACTGGATTCTTTTTAACCTGTATTACAGTCTTGGTCATGTCAAACATCAGTAAAAAAATTGACTTTATTGCATTATTAGTTTTTGCACAGCACTGGATTTGCTTTTTTTCTCCCATTTTGTCCCATAGACTTCCATTATAAACACACTTTTTTTGACTGCACAGTCATGGCACTAAATAATCATGCATTCTTGATTGTTGGTGGTTTACCCTGTTGGTAGGAGGTAACATTTGTGATTTTTACAGTTAACAACTTAATTACCATATTAACCCTTTACCTGCAGGCCTGTGCTCATGTACTGTAGTTTCTGGCTTAAGTATATGGAGTTATAGGGAGTATTTTAGCACATAATTGTGTGTCTACACACTGTGTGTGTATGTTAGAGAGGAAGAGAGCCATTTGCACACTGTCAGGGAAGGAAAGTCAGGAAAATAAAGTTACTAAGTAAGTGAAGTGTACCTAATTCAGACGTACAACGGCGATGCATAAGCATGTAAAATGAAAACATCCAGGAGTTCTGGCGTCTGAAGTTGTGGATGGGTAAAATAGCTGTTTTTTTTTTTTTTAGCTTTCGGAAAACACGTCCTCCAGTAGAGTGACTTTACTTTTAGGTTAGTGTCTCAGTTGAGATCACTGAATTAGTCTAAGTGAAGTCTAAGTGCCCCTTTTCCATGGTGTGTTGCGCTCCACACGACCATACGTACATGTGCATGTTACTAAATAGACACCATAGATAGATAACTTGATAACATAATAAATAATCATTGACTAACCAAATCTAATCTACAGTTTAGTCCCCTACTAAAATTAGTATTAAAAGTAGTTTAGTAAAGTAAAGTAAAGTAAATTTGTTGCAGCCCTAAAAGTAAGTGCCGGGCCCTTTGATGCTGAGAGGTTCAGACTAAACAAAACAAAAACACTAGTGGACTTGCATGCATCCTCCTGGTCATTTAATGGTGACAAGAGCAGCAAGCAGCATGAAGAGAGGATTCACCTGTGCATGAGTGAAGGATTCACTTGTGAACGAATGAAGGATTCGCTTGTGAACAAGTGACGGATCTACTTGTGCAGCCTTCACAGCTTCACAGCCTGGCCCTTCATAGAGCCAGGCTGCACAATCATTTCCAGAGATTGTGCACAAGTGAATCCTCTCTTCATGTTGCTTTCTGCTCTTCTCACCATCAAATGACCACAAGGTCACATGTAAGACCACTTGCCTTTTTGTTTTGTTTAGTCTGCACCTGTAGACATCAAAGGGCCACACGTGCATAGCAACACTTTCTTTGTTTTTGTTTACTATGAAGACTCTGTGGTTGTGTGTACTCACAGACAACAAGATCAGTGTGCAAATGGCTCTCTTCCTCTCTAACATACACACACAGTGTGTAGACACACAATTATGTGCTAAAATACTCCCTATAACTCCATATACAAGCCAGAAACTACACTACATGAGCACAGGCCTGCAGGTAAAGGGTTAATATGGTAATTAAGTTGTTAACTGTAAAAATCACAAATGTTACCTCCTACCAACAGGGTAAACCACCAACAATCAAGAATGCATGATTATGTAGTGCCATGGCTGTGCAGTCAAAAAAAGTGTGTTTATAATGTAAGTCTATGGGACAAAATGGGAGAAAAAAAGCAAATCCAGTGCTGTGCAAAAACTAATAATGCAATAAAGTCAATTTTTTTACTGATGTTTGACATGACCAAGACTGTAATAAAGGTTCAAAAGAATCCAGTCCACATTCACCTTTTCTATTAAAAATGAGCCATTTTGTGTGTTTTTTTTTCAATCTTCAGCACCACCCCTTATAAAATTGGTGATTAAAGGGTTAAAATCCTGGGGGAAAATGATTTTTTCACTACTGTTGATTAGAACTGAAGTTAATTAAAAGGTCTATGCAAAAAAATTTCAAAAAAATATTTATCTAATATATTTTTAAAACCGTTAAAGTTAGGGGACGTTTTTGTCCCCGAACAACACATTAGGGTAGTGTTTGCGAACAGTGCATGAGGGTTAAATACATATTCATTAAGATTGTGTTACATCTGATATGGATTTTTCTACCCTCAAAAAGATAAAGTGACTAAATACATCATTGGAGTTTAAGATAAATCATCCGTGCGCTCCGCGGATGGAATCGGGAATTAAAAGGTCATCCATTTAACCTTAGCTGACCTGTAACCTCTGCCCTCTCGGAGAGCTAGTCTATTGATATGACAGTGAGCAGCATGATAGCATTTTCTTCTTCTCTGGTTCTCGGTGTGTTTTTGTCCTTCCAAATCTAAATTTGTAAGATAGAATGACCCTAGAAGGGTGCACGTGAGGGACGTTAATAAACCTATAATAATTTCCCAGCCAGCTCCTCCTGTGCTGTGGCTCTTTTGGTTTTGAACAGGCAGAGACAGCCCTGGGTTGTCACAAATACATGATGTGGACGGGAGAGAAAGAGCCAATTTGGGTCCTCATTAAATTTTCAAAAGTTCCTGATGGTCCTCTGAAAATTGAACCAACTGTTCCAATGCAACCTTAATTTTATGCTACAGTAAGTGCAAATTAGTTTCACAAAAAATATTTTTAATCACACTCTGCTGGGTTAATTTGCTGCGTGGTAATTTTCCGTGCTCCCCTCTTAGCATCACACTCAGTCATGAACCATGATGACTTGGATGATCTGTGCTCAAAAGAGGCCTGCGTTTGGTCCAAGCTGTTACTTACCAACCCCTCTCATAAACACAATAAAACTCTTTCTTTATGCGCCGCTGATGCACAGCAGCACTGGGCAATTTGCTTGTACTATAGTCCCATAATTCAAAAGCAGCATAAACCTAAAGAATGATCCTAATACTCTCAGGTCTTTGCTCATGTCTTTGACTCTCGTGGTTTCATTGGATCCTAAATCACTGGTGACTCGTGTTGTTACTAAATATATCTAATCACACAGATTCACGTTTGACTAACTCGATGCATATTTATCATTATATTAAATTTACAGTTGTCTGTTCGCATTATAGTCACATTTAAAACAAAATATACAATACTGTAAAAGGTCTTATTGAATTCATTGTGTGTATGTTAAATTGATTGGGCCCTGATGTAAGGACAAGGAAAGTCTATCCCTAAGTCCTTTAAAATGATCAGTGTTTGCATGTTTTGCAAATAACTGCATCGAAATCTCATGGTTGTGCATCTCCATGGCAACCAAGAAAATGTTGTTGTAGGCCTGCCTAAATTTAAAAGAACTTGTAGATGCTGTCAACATGGTGACAGTCGGAGCCATCCACACAGACTCAATACTTGTGAGGAGAGATTCAGATTCAGAAGATTTAACTTTCCCCTCGGGGACAAATAAAGTGAGCAGCTTGAAATATAAGATACAGTAAAATAGAATAGTGAATAGATACAAATAAAATATAAATTATTAAGTTGTTTTAATGCAAATCAACAAGCAACCATTCCTCCTTCTCTTGTTGTTGAAATGCTAACTGCTACTTGCTAGCCTTCAAACAGCCCCAGTGCCTTGAAGTTAGCTTTTTTCTGAATATAATTATAAAGTCATGACTACATGAATAGCTGTAGCGATAAAATAGAAAAATATAATTGTACTTTAGATACTTCTTCTATTCAGTGTGAAGTAGCATGGACACGGCAGCTCATAATTACAGCCTGCTTTACTTGGAAGACAGTTTCGCTACAGGTGTTCAGAAACCTCTCAGCAAGGTGTCCTTTCTGCAGATGGCAGACTTTATGCTGTTTGTGTATGAAGTGCACCTTTCTTCAACATTTCACTTTAATGCAACATATTTGCAACCTGTCACGAACAGCAGTTGAATGTGCCAGAATAGCTTTCAAAGGATGAACATTATAGAGCTAGAAAGTAATGTAATAAAGTCAACACAAAGTACTTGTACCCACTCGTTTTAAATGCAGTCAAAGCAGATGCTGAAATGATTCAATAAAAACAACAAATAAACTAACTTTAAGATATATAAACTTAGTGATTCTATCATCACTGTAATCACCTTTAACTGTACAGATGTACAAAAATCAGTGTGACTGCACTGACGGCTCGTCCCCAGTGTATTTGTTCAGTAAATGCAATTATTGGTCATTGTAATAGTAACACGTTCCGCTCTTACACAGTTGTTGTACATGGAAATTGAATATAATACCATGTGTGCTTGAATGAAGACAAAAAAAGTTATTTTATTTTAGGCAAATTTCCAAAAAGTAACAAAAAATAAAGCACAAAGAAAGCTACACTGTAGTCTCTCTGAGGTTAACTTCATAATTACCTTTGCAAGTACCTGAGAGTAATTTTGCACTTTCAGTTCTTTCTTTTAGAAAAATAAAATGAAAAGCTGATTGTAGAGTGGCAGAGGTGGAGCCGTTTTATAGCTCACTAGCTGGATGGAAATTGCATTTAATTATCCTCCACTGTTGTAAAAGTGAAAGGAATATTGGATGAGGTAATTGGCTTTCAACAGCAATCTGAAAGGGGCAACAATTCGTTTACCAGGGTTAAAAAAATGTCACCTCTGCTGACAGACGCTACGTTATTTCTGAATAGACATGTATGAATCCAGCAGCACATTGTGCAAGACTGTGCCCATGTATGATATGTGTGGATGCAAAATATTGATTTTCTATCACTGATAAATGAAGTATTTCTCCTGTCATGGCTGTAAATCATAACTTTTGTATGAATATATTGATACAAGGCAGCAGCACAGTGGTGCGATGCTTAGCACTGTCCTCGCACAGCAAGAAGGTTCCTGGTTGAAACACAAAGCCAGTGGGAGCTTTTCTGTGTGGACTTTGCATGTTCTCCTTGTGCCTGTGGGGGTTTTCTTCTGGTAGTCCGGCTTATGATGATGATGATGATGATGATGTGACTGATAAACACATCATGCAGAGCAGGTAGCCATAAGTCTGCAAAGTAGTGGCGGCATGCCGATGTTCCAAGTGTGTGACCTGCTGGTGAAGTCCTTGGTCTTCTTCCACAGAATGACTGCTCACAGCAGTGTTGTCATTCCACTTTGGTCCGTCTTCAGCCAACGTCTGGCTGTTTTCAAACAGACTGTTAAACGGGCACTGCTCTCATTTTCAGCACCGCAGCAGCTGCTTTTGGTTTTTTTTTTCTTGATGGCTGCTATCAGTGCTTCATGATGACTTAAGTTAATTTTATATTTAATTCATAACTTGCTTAAGATTAAGGAAAAAATGTCTACTCTGAATCTTTACTGATTGATGCGATGGATTTGTCCTCCTGGAAAATGTCAGGAGATGACATGTTTGAGTCTTCCCTGTGCAGTGTGGGAGGTGCAGCAGTTTACTGCGATAAGCACAACAAACATCATACTTACAGCAGCCTGATATTGATCAGCTATAATAATTATATATATATATAATATAATTGCATTCTTGGCATAATATAAAAAATTCTTAGCTGTCATGATTCAATGACGGTGTCACAGGAGGAGGCAAAGTGTTTCCTGTGTTACTGTACATGGGCGTCGAATGCACGCCTGTCTGTCAAAACAGTGAGTCCAGCAGAACAATAAAGAGCCCTTTGGGAAATATGCCAGATCTAAAAGTTGGCCCATGTATGAGATTTTGCAATTCCTCCTTGAAGCAGCACATATGTTCCCCGGGGCAGGATGAACGGCTCTGCCTGGGAGAATAGAGAGAGGAGGAGAGATGAGTGTCTCCGTCTGTCTGTGGATCTGGGGGGCTCACAGACCGTTACATCTCCCCCTGGAAGAGAAGGAAGTCTTGGGCAGATACCATCAAACGCTTCATGGCAGCCATGTCACAGCCAATGCTTGCCAATGACGGAATGGACAACAAAACTGCATATGGCCGCAGAACACACATATGGCTTGAACGTCTTCATGCCTTTTCCTGGCATAGTGCTTTCATTACCTTTGACTTTGGCTCAACGGATATGGCAGCTCCTATTAGGGCATATTCTGACAGCAAAGCACAGATTTTTATTCTGTTCCAGTCTCTTTACATACAGTGCAAAAAAATATTGGATATAGTAGCATGGTAAGTGGCACTGTGTGTGTGACTTTGCATGTGTGAACCTGAGGGACTGGCCATCTCCATGGCAGACAGTGGCCATCTGGCCGAGGGGTTTTGAGACAGACACTGTCTGTTGAGCACTATAACCCTTATCTTCATGCCACGTCTCAGATGCCCCTGCCACTCTCCCGAGTCTCCCATCACACCGGAACAGACACTCTGAGATGGATGAGAAGCGACAGACGTGGCATGGATGGGACTTAAGACGGAGAGCAAGAGAGCAGCTTTATAAAAATCACTGTTGTCAGCTGGCCAAACCCAGCAGACACATATCATCATTCTATTGGGCAAGGATCCAAATCAATATCTTGTTACTGACAAAGCTAGCTAGATGTGATGTATGTTGTTGTTCTGTCCTCTGGTTGATCACACATCTCCAGGTTCTAAAGTGTGGGTGTTGCAGTAGTGGTTGTTGGCGTGAAGCGTAGGTCGTGTTTAGGGGTGTGGGATAGTTCAGTGACAGCAGGCCATCACAGCTTTCTGATCCTTTTAAAAGACGGAGGCCTTTGTGCTGATGTTCACATACAGCTGTGTGAAGTGAAGTTTGGTTGCTACCTGTACCATTTGATATAAAAAAAATAGAGACAACAAAATGGACAATTACACAACTTGTAAGACTTTGAGTAAAAGATAAAAAGTTTGTGCATGCAGTACCTTTCGGTGTGTGGAGTCACGCTAAATATCGTCCTATGCCAGGGGTCAGCAACCTTCAGCATTAAAAGAGCCATTTGGGCCGGTTTTCCACTGAATAAACCCCACCTCCCCTGTGTTGAGTGGAGGAGACATGGACACCAAAGAAGTACTCATCAAATACTAGTTCTTGATCTGTGGTCAGATGCTCATTTTCCGTATGTTTGTATTTAATAAGTTATGGTTGGCTGAAATAATGGAGCAGTAAAGCTGCCCATAAACAGCTCAGTGCAGAAGTAGGCTGGTCTTCGGGCAGACCAGCAATGATGAGGCTTCACCTCTTGACCTCTACCCTGCAGACTCTGGCTCAGAGACAACACCTTTTTTCCTCCCTAATATGGCAGCACCTGTAGTGAGTATTATGGCCTCTCTTCTGTACTGTGCACAGAGGCACAGCTGGATTGTTCATCTGTATATACAGGCTATGCTATAAACAGCCTTTGCTCTGCACTTGGTACCATTTGACCCCTTTGCCCACACTATAGGTCACTTTATGAGCCACCGGTAACCTGAACAATTCACTCTGGTATGCTTTGTATGAGGATGTGTTGTAATTGGTGGAGTGCTAATGCTGCTGTAAATGTTTCAGGCACAATCCCTGGTGTCTTCATAAGGATTCTTTTATTCCTCTCTGCCAGTATTCTGAACTCAAAAATACATTTCTACAAAGTTTAATTAATGTTATTCTCTTCTATAGGTAATGCTTGTACAGCGCCGTATTTTCAAAAGGTCACGTAAGATGTCAACGGTTGACATTTTTTATCACTTCTGTGCATGTCTTTCTTTTTCTCTCACCTTTTTTTCTAGTATGGGTGGAAGGTATGAAATTGCCCGGAGGGTCCACCTACACTACACATTTTCCCCCAGAGTGAGGAAGCCACAGAAATCTTACTGCTTGTGCAAAAATGTGAATGTGCTTAAGTGCAAGCCCACCTGCATGAACCTTTGGCAGGGACAGGAAATAAAGCACAGAAAATAAAAGATACTGCATTGTGTATGGTACCCAGTCCCCAACAGACAGGGTCTACACTGTGTGACATGTCTCTCCTATTGCCTAACTTATTTTATGCTGAAGAGGTAATAAAAGTGCAGTCGAGTTTGGCTTACATTTTTAAACACACAGCAAGAGTGAAAGCAGAGATGAGATGAGCGACAGACGGAAGGTATTAGAGTGGATACTTGATGACTCAGGAAATAATAGGGATGTCATCTCCTTCCTTTCGAATCACACATTTCATCTGAGTTGCGTGTCGGACGTGATCCCCCAGCCCTGACTGCGACAGAACTCATAAACCTCAGGCATATTCCTGCTTTCAATTTGGACAACGTTGCTTGGAATCAGACTGTGTAGCTGCAGTGTCGGCCTGAGAGAGCACGAGCACAGTGTTATTAATAACCCATATGCACAAAAGTGGTGTTATTGAGCTGTGCCATGTATAAACACTGAATGTTACTCACAGATGAGATGAGGGAGACGCTGATTGTAGCTCCTTCTGCTGAACCGTGTGTCTGTGCATAACCCAGAGGAAGGGCCTCAGGTTAGTCCAGCTAACAGGGCATCACTACGTGTAATGAGAGTTTGTACTGGTAAATGCTGAAGACATACATCTGATGAATACATTTGCATCAGAGTGAGGTTCTTATTCAATTTCACTGACTTTATGCAGTGTGTAGGTCTTGTTGTTGTCTCCCCACATACACAAAAGGAAGTTGTAAATATCGGTGTCAGGCTGAAGTGCATATTCTACTCCACTGTGCTCCCTGTCTCCAGTATAGATAACCTAGCCCTCTGTGTGGGCGGAGAACAAGCAAACACATATGCAGGCCCGAGTCCACAAAGACTGAATGCTCATTTTATAAGCATGAGAATGTACCATGCAAAGAGTCTATCGACACCCTGGTAACAGAAAACACAAAATATGACCCAAGCTTCAGCTTTCAGTTAAGGTCAAAATGAAGTTTGTTCTTTAACTTTTCTTTTGTCAGACTTTTTCTTTTTGATGTTGTAATATTGGTCACTCATTGTTTTCATTGTAAAATCAATGGTGGCACAGGTGCAGGAAAAAAAAGGCCCAAACCGTGATACTACCCCCACCATGCTACACACATGGAACAAGGATGATTCTCATTAAGACCAAATTCTATTTTAGTCATATCCATCCACAAAACATTTTCCTTACAGCTCTCTGGCTCTTGGCTCATGATCTTCAGCAGGCAGAGGAACAGAAAACAGTGAATATGTCCTCGTAGCACTGCCATGCACACCATGGTCAGTGTTCTCCTGATGGTGGATTCATGAACATCAAGTGCGCAACTTAGTCAACATCACACAACAATGTGAGAGAGAAAAGAATGTGCTGTTTTGGGTCATATTTATGCAGATTTTTTTCTGCATTCAAAGGGCTCAATAACGTTCAAACATCAGCGTCTTCATTAGTCTATTCAGACCACATCATGGATCTTGTTGGCCTCAAAGACCATGGTCACCTTCTTGAAAAGGTTAAATTGGTGTTGAATGGATTTCATTAATGTTCGCGTTAGAACAGCCCCACCGCATACATCACTTATAAAATACATTTGAGATTTGTTGTTTACAACTTTACAACAGGTGCACATATTCAGCCAAAAAATGTTGAAAAATGTGAGATCTACAACAAGAATAACATAGAATGTAAGTGTCAACTCATGATGAGATCCACACAGCCAAACATGCATAATGTAAATGACTCTTTATCAGAGAGAAAAGCAAACGCTTGATGGTTTTAGCAGCCTTAATACGGGCTAACTGAAGAGTTAAAAGGTCAGAACTTCATTTTAAAGCCAACATGCATTTATATATTCACAGGTTATTAAAACTCATTAGGACACGTTAGAACTACCATAACCTGTGAATGTAAAGTTACAGTGTGAAAGGTGAGCCTAGTGTCAAATACTGGCTGTTCTCTCTTATTATTCCTTTTGAAGTACACATTACAAAACGACTTTTATTTCACACACCCCACATGTTCTCAAAAATATTATGTTTCTGCTTCATATAACTCCTGACCAACAATTAAACAGCAGCTACAATGATTTAAGTTCATAAAGAACTTACTTGAACAAAATAAATGATCTAAAGTTACAGTGTTGTATGCTTCTATTCTTATAAACCTCTTTAAATTGGACACAAATAGGATAGAAACAACAATACAAGCAAAGAAAGGAAAGCCAGCAGGACATTTAAATGAAGCAAACCTTTATGCTTTGAAAGAATTATTACATTTTCTCCATAATAGTTGCTTCTATGCACGGACAAACAAATGTTGTGGCAGTGAGCTTCATGCGTTGCCTAGTTAGCCTGTAGTGAACACTCTGCACTATTACCAGAAGGGAAGATGTTAATAAATCAATCTGCTCCAAAAAAGTTGAACAATATCAGAGTATCAGAAAGAAATGTTTTATTATACGGTAGATCAGATTGAATATGGAGCATTTTACAATGGTATTTCCACTTTACTGTGCAAAGCTGCAATGCAGTATAGACGCCCTGCCTCCTTATTCTATTGCAATTAATTATTAGTGGATCTTGGTCCTTTGGGCGAGCAACACTATCAATACTGCAGCTACTTCCTACGATCAATGAACAAGTTATTTAGGGAATTGCCGACCCCCTGCTCCCACGCTGCTGCTCGCACGCTCTCATCTTTCAGTTTTTCTTTAACAGCTGCTTCAGATAGCGTTTAAAAACACATACGCTGCCACCGCACTTTTTATTCTCACCCTTCATGGCTGGTGGCCTCACCAGTGTGTACAGATACCCACCTCCTCGTCTCCATTGCAATGAGCAGTCCATTAGCAAATGCCAATAAGCCCTGTGTAGCGTGACAGCATGTTCTCAAACAAATTAGAGCCCTAAAGACAACGGGAATGTTATTATTTTCAATCCTCCATCATGTGTTCATTAATCTTCATTTGCTCTTGATGAGTGTGGCAATCAAATGAAATTATATCCCTGTTTTGGCCTCTCGTGGATACCCCCTCACACTCGCATATAGACACACACACACACACACCCATCTCATGCATTCCCGCAAGCTATTGGAATGCAACAAAATTTCCAAATGACTTTAGATTAATTTTGCCTGATTAGCAGCTAAATATATCACCAAGCTCCTTCAAAGTCATTAACAGCGGCAGCAGAAACAAACACATCACAGAGCAAATGCACTATCAAGCGCGAGCAGAATCAAGACCTTTAAATATTGAAAGATAAACATCGTACAGCAGCCTTTGTTTGATTATGCAAACATGCCAAATCTGCCATGCTTGCTGTGAGATTTAGCCTTGTAATTAGAAGGTGTGCGATCGGGGCCTGGTTCCATTGCTTTAAATCACTGTAATTGCCCCTGATCTCCTCTTAAAACATCACTATTCGTTCCCCTATAATTACCGGCACATCTGTGGCTGCACACGTGCCTCCATCCTCTCCGCACGGCCACTATGCTGCTTTCTTTTGGCCTGCCTGATGGAGAGAGGGAAGAGCAGCATTATGTGTGACATTATACCACTGCACTCTTCCCAAGCCTCCCAGAGTCACTCTGCATTACTGATCAGCAGTGGTATCCTTTTCAGAAAAAGCCAAGTAGGCATCCTGCTGCTTCAGTGTCTGCAGGCACATTTCCAAACACTATTTTGATATATAAATGTGACAAAACACATAAGGAGGGTGACGGCAGCACATCTGAGCTTCGGTGTTGTCTTTGATGAGACTCGGCAAAAGGTTTTGAACATTTTGCATATTTTTTTAGTAAGAAGGCAAGGAAACAATATGGCTTGAATACCACCAACTTAAAGGATGTGTGCAAAGAGTACAGGCACATCTCTGGGTCCTCTCTTTATGGGACAAAGTATAGAATAATATAAACATTAGAGACTTGTTGTGGCAGTTTGCTTGTTTCCTTTCCATTATGTCTGGTGGCTCGTTTTCCTGCTTTCACAACAACCCATCAATGTTTAAACAAAGCTGTTTTCTGTCTGGAAAGGCCAGCACTGTCCATCATAAGTGTTAAGTTTGTATTTGCAGACCTACAGTATTTATTGGATGGTTTTAGTCACTCAGTGATAAACAATAAAAACATAAGATACAAAACGTTTCATCACTTGGGATCGCCAACATTTTAATGCTCATACAATAAGCAGTGATATCACTGATGATTTACGCTCTACTTCCAATTAAAGCATTTTCATAAAATAATACTGTGTAAAAACAACAGCTTTGTGTTTTTTTTGCTCATTGTCTTAGACATTATTTAGTGTTTCAGGTTTCTAGGGGCTTTGAATGTAAGAAAAAGTTAAAGTCTGGATTTTACAACACTGAAAAGGCAGTTGTTCGGAATGATAATGTCCATGTGACGCATGTATATGCACACAACTCTGCAGAATCCATGAATAACCACTGCATCATTAATGTGGACAAACTGGAACCTATCTGAACTGATTAATCTAAATCAATCTGAATCAATCCTTCAATCCCTGCAATGTGTTCCAGTGTTTAGGAAAACCTATTGCTAACTGTGTTGACCAACAGAAATACATCATCCCTGCTCCTCTCTATATAGCACTAACATAGTCTTCTCAGTACTATTATTATATGATTATGCTGTCCTAGTTTAGGCTGGTAATATGTAGATTTTTTGTTAAAAGTGGACTGAATTGTAATATTTTGGCTTGTTCTTACAGCTTGATGAAAGTTAAAGGACCAAATTAAGATTAACACTGGGGGAAATTTCATGAAAAATATGTTGTAGTTGTTAATATAAAGCAGATGTCGTAGTAAACAGGCTGTTATTTTAAATTGCTGTGATCTCCTTTAAAATTGGCCTGCTGCCACATTGTTGATTTAAATGGCTAGAAAGTGCTGTGTATTATGCGGGACATCTGTCTTTTATCACGGTCTCACCTTGACACTTGGCTGGACGTTTGAGATCATTCTGCCGAGTCATTGTTGACAAACCTGGGTACAGCAGAGAGAGGAAACTTTGACGTAGCACCCATGTGGGCCTAGGGCGGCAGAAATCACGTGTGACCCAATTCTCAGCTGTCCTAGATATAAACACTTCCAGTAGATTACTGTCCTCCTCAGCTCATGATCAAAGACAGCTAGAAACAAACGACTGCAGCACCAAGGATGGAGAGACACTGAGGGAGGAATGCTGTGAAGTGAAGAAGAGGATGAGGATTTAGAGAAAGGGAGATGATAGAGACATACATGTGCAGGAGTAGATAATCTGACATGTGTGCAGACCTTTTACACAGCATCATCTGTTGAAGGATGTTTTAACATCTACTTTCTAATTCACTGTTGTTGGCATCAATAGTTCAAAATGCTTTCTCTGTCTGGAACTTTTAATTGGGTAGAATCAATAATTTAAATGTATCAAATGGAAACAATGCAAATCAGCAATTCTCTTCAGCGTTGTGGAGCTTGGTGGGAGCCTGTTCTGATTCACTCTCACCACTCTCTTGTCATTGGCAAGAAAGTTAACAGTTTAAAACAATATTAAATGGTTCTCCTGTTCTGAGCAGGCTGCCTTTAATTTCATTCTGCTCTTTCTTCAGTCCTGTTCAAGTTGGGTATTAGACCTCATCAGGGCTTAGCCAGAGAGGTGTAAGCCACGGTGAGGATGACATCCAGCATGGGGACTGGATAATAATCTTCTTCTGGGCCAGAGGGCCTACAGTGCTCATGGGTGAGTCCTAAACCCCAGGAAAGCATTTTAGCGTTTTATTTCAGGCTTCCTTTAAATCTGTTTTTGGTTATTTGTTCTTGGTATGAATGCTTATGGTGAGTAAATAGTTAAGCATGGGATGGTTCGGGAAAAAATCAGAACCCTTTGGTACACGTGTCTCGGTTTGGGGCGTGTTTTGTTCGGTTCAGGACATGCGTATCAAGTAATGCAGGGCGCACCCACAGGCGGTCAGTCTCTCAGTAGCTTCACGCAGCAGTCTCAGAGCAGAGGAGACCGACACCACTCTGCGTCCGATCAGGCACAAAGCTGCTGCTGGTCCCAACGATTAAAATTACTTAATTAGTTTTATAATTCATCACTTAAAAAGATTCAACATCGGCTTTGTTGCCAAATGCCTTGCGCCATGGGAGTGATTCAGTGAGACAGGGTGCAAAACAAACATCTACACTGGTGGTTTCACAGAAAGCCAGGGCCTCAGGTTGAATGTTATTAGTAATATTCGTTTTCATAAACAGTCCAAAACACATTTTTTTCTCTGTTGTTACAATGCTTCACTATTATGGATCCATACTATTGATCCCTGCTGAAAGGGTTTTTGTGTCTGGAGCCATTATTAGAACTATTGTTGCCATTTAAGTGCTAATGTATTGAAAAGGTGGTGAAAGCTTGACCAACAAAGACTGTTTATCTAAAACATATTTGTTTCTTCACGCTTCTCCCATTCAGCATTTCTAATCAGTTGTTTAGACACTTTAGAATAGTGAATCTTTTTGTTCTGTAAGAATTCACCAGAAGCCTTACAGCAGTTAGCAAGAGAAGAGGGGAGACCTGCACAACAACAGTGCACTGGAGGGACCTATTGGCCCATTTTTATTCACTGTCTGCCACAACTTGTGAGGTTACAGGGTTAACCAGGGCCGATGTGCAGTGGAGCAGTCATGTCCCGTACTTTTATCCGTTTCCTGAGTCTCATCACTCAGTCTCATGCAGAGGCAATATTAATTATCATAACCTCCCGCCATGAACAAAGTAAAGGAATGACAGTAAAAACACTCTGACGCTCATTGGACAGAAATACAATCATATCTGTCAAAACCTTCATTTATGTAAGTGAAGGACTGTCTGGAGCTTTGCAAACATATAACGTGTTATTAAATAAATGTTGGACCACAAAGTATCCTCCTAATCCTAATCCTAACCCCAGCAATATCAAAGGTATCATTATACTGTAATATAGCAATTAAAAAACAGCTGTTTACTATAAGCAGTTAAAACAGGACCACTAAGTGTTAGTTTTCATATAATATTTTACTCTCCTTGTATCATTAAGGCGTTCATTTTTATTTTGTTTTATTGCTTTCAGTGAATTGAAAGAAAGAAAAATGTTCTTTCTGTAGTTTGTAAAGTTAATTGACTCTAAACATAAAACGAGCTCCATTTCAACCAAGTGTCACAAATGTTCCTTGGGTGTTTTTGTTATAGCAGAAATAACTGACAAAGCCGATGTGTGGTTTTATTTGTAATGTTTCCTGCAAGCACAGTAAATTTAAAAGATGCAGCCCGTCAGTGGACAAACCTGAGCTCACATTTTCCCTGTGAGAACAAAGAACAATCCTTTACCACATGTGCACGAGAGGAATGGAATAAATCAGACTGTGTGAGTTCCCAGATGAAACAGAGGAGTATTTCTGCTTGGTGTCATCATACTCATTATGAGACGCCCATTTATAGATCTGAGAAGGTGCTCTCATATCCTGAGAATAGCCATGAGGTCAAATTGAGAAGAGCTTTAGTTTCAACAGAGAGAAGTGTGCCAGGTTGACTGTGAAATATGTGGCCTCATGTTCTGCTTTCTTTCTAATGCACTGACTCCAATGACACATTTCTTTTATTTACTATCCTACTGTATTATAGTGTATTACAGGATTAGACAGGGAGGTGGATTGTTGCCCAGATAAAAAAAAGATTTGTTAATTAATCCAGAACAGAAGAGTTTTGTTGTGAAATAATGTGATTGAACGTGAATGACTCACAGGTCAGACATCCATCCTTATCTAGCACAATTGTAGCTCCTTAAGGTAAATGTTATTAAAAATGATTTGTGATTGCATTCAAGTAAATGTGCAGTGTATTACTGTGAAGACTTTATCATTTTACAGAACGCTGCAGCTCCGAGTAGTTGCTGTGGTCTCTAGGCCCTGTGCAGTTTAATTCAGATGAGTGATAAAATATTGATTGCCACTGAGTGCATATATAAAACAACAGCTTTGTTGAAACCACAAAGAAAACTGAGTAAAACAGAGCATGAGAAACGATTGCCTGGTGAAATAACGTCTGCATAAAGAACACCCCCCCCGCCGCCTTCCTCCTCCTGGAGTGTCTGGATATCTGCCATGAGAATAATAAGACCCCACATTCAGACACTGCCGGGCACCAGTGTAACAATACATGTTTGAAATAACTATC
The DNA here is from genome assembly GCF_900634625.1 of Parambassis ranga. Classification (NCBI taxonomy): domain Eukaryota; kingdom Metazoa; phylum Chordata; class Actinopteri; family Ambassidae; genus Parambassis; species Parambassis ranga. The sequence goes on along the minus strand of NC_041041.1, from coordinate 1,785,323 downwards.
AGAGGGGCCATTCACACAACCTCTGCTTAATCACCCAACTGCCTTTGTCCATTCTCTGCATCCTTTTCTCTCCCACCTCACACTTAATACACCTCCACATACCCCAGGAATCTCATTCATCAATGCCAGACCCGAGTGGGTATTAGTAACCCCGCAACAGTGTGCAACAGTGTATTATCTCTCTGCCGCTTGTCTCCTGACTTCATCACAGAGTTAACGATGTAACGGACTCATTTCAAAAAAAGGCTGAAAGCTGATTAGAGCTTTGTTGTTGGTCTGTTTAGCCTCCGAGTCATTGTGTGGCTTCACACTGACCGTTTTTGCCATTGTTTCCATGTAGACTGTGGTTAATCGTGGGTGCGTATTGTACGCAGGTAGAATGTTGACATCACCTCTGAGTTATTTCAATCGGGTGAGTGAATGGTGCATTAATACTTCAAGAATTTGATTCATTTGGGGGTCTTAAACTCAAACTAGAATTGTCATCCCATAGGAGGACCAAGAGATTGACACCATAAGTGCAACAACAGGATTCTGTATTAAGTGTTGCTGCTTGATATTTATCGGCTATAAATAGAAAACAAATCTAAATGTTCATTTGTGATGCGTCCTTATATTTATCTTGTTCTAAAGAATTTTACAACGTTGACCACTGCTGCATTAACCCAGGCAATCAAGGGTATCATTTCAAAAGGGAGAACAAGCTTTCCATGCTTAAGGATGCGTAAGAAATATCTGGTCCCGACACTCAAAGCAGTCATAAGAGGCGCGCTCTGACGGATGGAGGTGTCTGTTGATTGTGTGAATATTATCCGGGCTTATGGTAAAGAGTGCAGGCGTTAAAGGGCTTATTGAGCATATGGCAACTCTCAGAAGACTTTCTTTGAAATCCTTTCCCTCTGCTTCTCTCTGTAACACACTCAAGTCTTGCCTAGTTTATATTCTCGATGCAGAGCAACGTGTGTCTCCCTGTGCCCTCAGTCTAAGGGTGGCATTATAGACTCAGCAGGGCGATCTGTGGGGGTCGGAGCCAGCATTTAACCCTCTGCAGCCTCTGCAGCCTCTCGCCCTTCTGTACCACCTGTTCTTTTTCCATGCTGGGAGGTAGCCGTTGAGTCAGAGGGGGGATCCAGTGATACAGTACAAAAGAGAGGCGGATGGCGAGGAATCACAGTATTGGTACTAATATCAATCAGTAACACTCAAAAGGATGCAGCTGTCTTCCACTCACACACAGCACAGATCTGTAGATGTGAAAATGCTGCTTCAGCTACCACAATAGATATGAAAACCAATATTGTTTGTTGAGATGTCCCCCTGTCTGTTCATGTAAAATTGAAAGAAAAAATGTTACCGTATGTACGAGGTCCCAATCCCTTGCCAGGAAGACAGACTGAGAGAAAAAAGAACTGGAGGAGCCAAGAGAGAGGAGGTTCATAGAGGATTAGGGTCATAGATTGCCAAGAGGGATCGTATTGTGTATGTATGAGTGTGTGTGTGTGTGTGGGACTGTGAATGTGTATATTTACATGTGTGCTGTCACAATCCTGTATTAGTTACACAACAGATTCTCATTAAAACAAACTGTTTTTAATATCATCGTTTCCATAAGAGCCACTGTCTGTGGAGGCACATAAATAATTAACCATTGATATTGCTTTAAATCCGTCATCATTTTAAATGTATACAAATATGCAATGGATTTGTCCCTTTTCCCATCACTATGAACAAGCAGCATCATCCGCAAATACCTCCTGGTCACCACACCAGACGCCGTCCTCATGGCTACACCGTGGATTCCGGGTGAAGTCCAGCTTCCACTCTAAACATGTCTGACTTAATGTCGAACATGCTGACAGTTCTTAATCCAAACACCACACACAGAATCCCTAAAGGGGCCCAATTATAAACCACATACAAGTCCACAAAATACATATAGACTCTTAAGCCCCCCTGACTGTCTGTAATAGAGTAAAAATCCCTGCCACACTGTAGCCGTATTGCTCATTCTGGATATGAGGCTCAACCTCCAGACTCCTTACCAGGATCCCGTAGTGTTTGGTTAAGACTGTATAGAAGTATTGTCTGTGAAACTTTTGCTGTGACAGATGCCTTCCTTCACAGCTTTTAGCCTCTCTAAGGCAAACAAATACACACATGCACTGTTTCCTCTGCTAAAGGGTCACAGCGCGCTGGGTCAGCCAACAACCACAATGTCTGGAGCGCTGATCTGTAGCTGTTAAGGGCCTTGCACAAAGGCATGCTTTTGGCAGGGATGTTAGGTGCTATGGGTGAAATGCCAGCCTGTCTCTAAGCACTGGCCTGCATCCAAAGAGCGCCCTCCCCTGAGGTTGAGGGTGATTGGACCACTGACCTGCGGCGTGATGATCAGCCTGTACAAGCGCATCATCTATCTGAAAATAAACGTGAATATAGATACCGGCCCGATAAAACTCAGAGGTAGCTTAACTTCTTTTGCCTGGATTTATGAGTCCACTGAAGGGTTTAATGTTCAGTAACAGTGGAGTGCTCCTGCTTTGTAGCTCTCATGATCAGTCAATGTTGCAGGGGAAAACCCATCCTGCAGCATCTGTCTGTCACCCACTCCACAGATTCATCGTGAATCTCCTCTGTTTATTCAGTGCAGGGGTCAGGAGGGTGATGACCCAGTACTCTGGACTGTCATCACATGACCCCACGATGACACTACCCTCGGAGATGTACTGTGGACTCAGCATCTCCTGTCAGTCACATCAAATGGGAGGTAGGCCGCGGTCAGAGGTGATGCTTAATGTTTTCTCTCCGCGCTCTGTCAGCACTGCTTCTCAGTGGTTGTAAATAATGTTTTGACATAAGAAAATAACACTCATGTTTTGGAGTTGAATCAAGGACTAATTCACCTTTGATTATATAGCCTGTGGACGGCAGAGCAGCACCGTTATCAGATATTTTTGGGAGATTCTGAAGGAATCCACACCAGCAGGCAAACAAAATGCTTGGTTGTTATTGGGTCATTCGATCCTGACCTGAACTTTCAAATGTGTGAGCATAATCTAAGGATCATTTGCCTGTAATTGTTGAATTGAGTTTGAGATCGGAGGGAAGATTGAGGGAAGGTCTCCACGCAGACCCACTTTATTCAGAAATTTCATAGTCTGAGATTTGGTTATGGCCAGGGTGTGCTTCATTAGCACAGAATGAAACTGTTGAGAGTTTCTCAGCTGGCCTGGAAGCCCAGTTTAATAGACTGGAATCAAATTGTGGGGAAGAAAATGGAGCGAAAGCTCTGTGGGAGAGAGAGGAGTTAAGGAGCAACTTTAGAGTCTGAATCAAGGTTTATTCTCTGGATGAGAGAAAAAAGTCACTTTTTGAACTTTTTGGGACAAAGTTATGGACACACGATCTCCTTAAACATACAATATTCTAATGACTTTCTCCCTTGACTGCCGTTTTAATTTACATTGTGTTGCATATTTGTCACCTTCTCTGATTACCGTTTTAGCCTTGGGAGTCACTGTTACAGCTTTGACTTTTCGGTGTTACGCAAAGAGCTGTCATGGCTGCATCAACATCTGTGAGTGCTGCGATAGTTTAGGCTAATGTTTTAATTGGTTCCTGAGAACAGAGGGCAAACCAAATTGCTTTAGTGTCCCAGAGGCTTTCTTTCTTAATGAGATATTCTCCCCTCTTAGGATCAGAGGGGTCCTGACCCATGTGTCGTCACTAGGATATTATTGTAGCACAGTCCCCTCTGTCTGATAGCGCACACCGAGAGGTTATTGAAAGCAGGAGTCAAGGAGATGTCTGTACACGCGAGGGGAAGTGCTACTTTCAGGCACAAAGTGAGAGAGAAGCGGCTGTTCAGCCAAAGTTCAGCCATCACTACACATGGATTACAAAAAAAGCATGTTTTATGTATGTCTAATCAAGATGATGTATGTCCTGAAAGCAGACAAAGAGATGAAAATGATCCAGTGTTGTGTGTATGTGTGAGTGGTAACAGTGTGTGAGTCCATTCCTCAGTACAGAGCAGCTTCAGGTCTGACATGTTGCTGGGCTTCCTTGTCCATGTGATCTTTAGCAGAGCTTCTTCTGCACGTGCGCAGCAAGCATGCACACACGCACATGAAGATGGCAAAGAGAGAGAGCCAGACCTGGGACAGCTATCTGATGTCTGGGTCAAAGCCGAGATCTGAATCGGTTTTTACCCCCAGATTTCTAGCTGTGGGTTTTTGGTTTAGAGCTTGAACTTGTGGCCATTTAATAACAGGTGACAACATCCTATTATCTAGTATGAAGTTGTCCTCGTGTCGCCTCTGTGGTTGGTAAAGTTTGAAATGATTTTGGATCCAGAATTAGATTTTAAATGAACTTTTTAAGACCTCTTCCTTTGATTGCCACAATCACTGCAAGGTCCATCCTCACCTTTCATCGGTTAATAAAGGAGAGGAAGAATAAGAAGATGGAGCAGAGGTGCTGATGTCCTTCACCTGTGGTCCACCATGACAAAGGCTCTTTAAACAGGGCCGGACAGATGAGAAAAGATTAGAATCTGTGTGGGCCGTCAGTGTCGAGTGGCTACATTTCCTTTCTGGTCTCTTCACTGTGACATCCCAGGGAAATAAAAGGGAAAGAAGACAGTTACATGGCCATACTCAGCCTCGGGCCTTTTTTATTATATTGTTCAAAGGACCTTTTGTTTATACCAACAGAGATATCAGAGATATGGGAAGCAGTCCTACTCTGCTGATAACAGCATATATGACACCTACCTCCTTCCCGCCGGCGAAGCAGAGATACAGCAGATACCTAGGCGCTGAGATCTTATTCCGTCTGCCTCGGGGCCCGCAGCACCACCTCTTCTTGGCTAAATCCTCCTCCATAAGCAGCTAAATCGATCTGATACACCTTGTTTAACCCCCTGAAGGATGTTTTAGATTAAGAATGAACTGATGATATTAGCCAACAATCCATTCAAACGTAAAGCCGGATGATAACCTCATGTCAGAGAGGGGGGGGGCACTGTTGCTATTTAAAGCTCCAGTCTGTGGTGTTTTATTATTAAATCACAATGAATGCATTCCTTGTTTGTTCCTGTTCGCCACACTATTGCTGTCTTCCTGAAGTCATTATAATCGCTGCAAATGATTGGCTCAATTAAAACAATACATTAGTGATAACGACTTGTGGATTAATCCTTTCTGCTTCAGCAACACGACTGATGCACCTGTGGTGCTGCTGTTTCTCCCGCCGCCCTTCTGCTCGGCGCCCCGTCAGGAGCAGGTAGCCACTTTGACTGACAGGCTGATTTGCTGCGTTCTCTATTGCTGTTCCTCTCCACCAAGCCGAGAAAATTAGATCTACAGTCGCCGTGCTAATGTCAATCAAACGCCTCTGTTGCTTCCATTATACGGCAGTGTTTGTGCTCCCACGTTTGCATGTGTTTGTGCGCCAGCATATGTTAGTGAATTAAGTGTGTATTTGTTGCTCGCAAAATGAGTGCAGTGACCTGCGAAGGCAAAGTCACACGAAGACATGCTACCTCCTAATGCAGTTTGGAGAACAGGGTTTGGCTAGCTCACCATGCTGCTAATCTAATAGAGCTCTGTTTGTGCTGATGCCAGAGAAGGCTGAGTCTGGTTGGGAGCTGAAACTTCGGGGAGAGAAGGAATCAGTATTGCTGCTGACTCCGAGAATCACTCTTGTGGTATTTTAGTGAAAAAAAAAACAGATCAGCCGAGCAGAGAAGGGGACGGGAGGTGGGCTGGGTCTGCCTCAGCTGGCCTACTCACTGCCTCATAACCTGACATGGCTGCCTGCCTCATTGGCTCTGTACTGCTGCATGTCATGACTGACGGGCTGAGCATGTGCGCCTGTGTGAATCCGTATTTTAATTTTGATTGCATATTACAGTAGACTGATTATGTGGGTGCTACTGCTGGTGTACTCAGACTGTGCAGAGACAGATACAGCCATTACAGTGCAGCAAACACTCACACAGAGCTCTGACCCAGATCTGCGTCAGAGAAGGTTTTTCATCTTCTCCCTCTCTTTTTAGAACAAAGGCTCATCTAGCCCTCAGATATGTGCCTCCATTCCACTCATTTGTGCACTTCTACCATTTTCTACTATTTCTGTGTTTTTTTTTTCTTAGGATAAAATCCCTGCACTGGGTATTGATGCTCTCTCTGGAGTCTAATTGATGAAAGGGTGCCATCCGGTTTTAGCGTGCTCCCCAATTATGGCAAAACTTAAAAAAAAAAAGGTGTGCTGGGTGAGTTTGTATTTAAGTGCTGTAACTTTCTCCTGCATGTATAATCAAGTACTTCACTCTGTCACTCTCCCAAGATTCTTCTAATTTCCTGTCAAATTAAATTAACATAAAATCAATTAATGCATTAATTAGTCTTCTTTAATTACACTAACTGGAGTATAGTTTTTACTCTCAATTATTTATTCCATAATTAATAGGCTGTAATTAGTACGGCTGATATCAATATTAAATAATCCCACTTAGAGGTGGACATCTGAGACTTATTAACAAGTTGCAGGGACCAATAGCAGGTCCACTGACCCTCCTGAGCAGCCAATAGCACGGCAGCAGGATTCCCTCTGACATCTGCTGCTAATAGAGGACACGGCCTCTCATTTTGCAGAAAGTCTGCTGGGCATTGATTTTTAACAGGTTAATTATGTGATGTTGTGGCCTCTGGCATAAGTCAATTTTTTTAGTGACCCATGCTAATTGACAGCCATCACACAAATAACTATTAATATAATTAAAAGCCATAGTGTGCAACGTGTATTTAGTAACATTAAAGAACTGATTTGTAAAGTGTTACTTTGATCGATAAAGCTGGATCCATTCTCTCGGACCGCCCGTTGGGCAGCACTCTCAGACACATGGCCCGGGCAGAACCTTTTCTCTCAGTGCTGTGGGTCAACCATGCTGTGATTGGTCGGAATTTAGTGGGCGTGATGAATGTGTTCTTCAGGTGCAGAACACACAGACAGAAGGAGGAAGCACAGCGACGATGGACAGTTTAGATGAGCAGCTGGCAAACAGCTCCTGGAAGGAGAAACACGGCGCACAGAGGAGAGCGTCTGTCCACAAGGTGGCGATAAAAACTAATCCCAGTATTGATCACGGCGTTACAGCGGCTCGCGCACATTAAACACCGGGGGACGGGATGTATTATTGCAGACGTTCGTCCACACGTTCACAGAGTTAAACTCACACAGACCAGAGGTCTGCTACAGTCAGCTGCTCTGATCTTCTATCTGTTGTCAGCTGTGCGCCCTCTTCCCTGAACATGATCAGCTCGTTAGGCCAGGTAACCACGACTGTGCTCACAGTTTGCAATACAATATCATTGTCAACCTTTAGGGTGTGACGTGCGCTGCGTAGGAGCGCCGTATGAGGAGTTCTGCACACACACGTCTCGTGGAGTATGGTGCTAGGGTTGGGCGATATTGGCAAAAAATTAATCACGATTAATTGTGGCATTTAGCCGATAACGATTAATTTGACGATTAATTGATGACAGTTGCACTGACATGTTTTTGACTCTAAATTGGCACAGTGTTCTAGCATGATACCGACAAATCATCAGTCAAGTTAACTACTTCATTCTAACAGGCTAAGCTGGTGATTAGGCACCAACCAGCCATGGAAATATGTATTGATAATATTGAGGCACAAACTGCTTCAAAATAATAATGAAGCAAACATTTAAAGTAACTTTGTCCTTCAAATGTTTTTATCTTAAGGTCACAAAGCAGCATGTCAACATTAACATTAAACAGACAAATAGACAAACAAAGTTCAGAAAAGTCACATCAGTGATTATTTCAAGTTAAAAATGTGTCTGCGCAAATGAACCTGTGACTGGAATATGTCCCACACTAGAGCATGTTTTCACTCAGACTGTAGAACAGCAGCAGAAAAAACAAACAAATAAACAAACCGGACAATTTCACATTTAAATGTGTGTCTGTGCAAATCAACCTACGTTACGTTCTTCCAGCGCTTCGTTTGGTCGTAAGCAGCACGATGACTAAACGTACCGCGGATTCTCGGCTGAGTGGAATTCTTTCCAATATCTGCTGGAGGAGACTTCGCTGTTGTAATGTTTCCTATCTTGCTGTGGAGTCCGTAAATAAAGATCGGAGTTTATTCATTTGATACGAGCAAATATTCAGTTACTATAGCAACAACCAACGCTCCACGCTTCACCTAATGCATGTCGCGGCACTATATACAGCTGTAGTGTAGCGTTGTGTCCTCGTTGCGCTTTCTTCGTGCTCGGGCTTATGGTGACAGACGTTGAACTTATGTTAGAAACGTGCTGCTCCGCATTATTTAACTGAACACCACTGCCTTCCACCATTATTGTTATTGTGGGCTCACATGTGCGCGGGTGATGGTGAGACTACGCCGCACACAAAAATGCGTCATCATGACGAGGCACTAATCGCCGTAATCGATAAGTGGCAAATATTAATCGATTACAGTTTTTCTGACTATTAATTGCACACGATACGATTTTGCACAAGCCTATATGGTACCAACGTTTTTTTACTCTTACCACCCGTGGAGCGAGTTCTCTGTTCTCTGTTCTCTGTTCTCTGTTCTCTGTTCTCGTGGAGTATGGACCAGCCTTAAGGGTCTCTGTTAGACACTGAAGCCTATGTGCCATGTACGTTTGTAGAACTGTTGAATGATCTCAAATGGATATTTAGAGACAAAGTGCCAACTACACATGCACACAGTCAGCTGCTGATCCCTCATGTCTGGTTGGCTGCTGGTTCTACTTTTATCTTCTTAGATTCAGTTTCTCAGCTCAGAAACATAAAACCTTCTTCTAGGTTATTTACCTGGTTGGAAGCAGCTTTTAAGCATTTTACTATATTTCTGTAGAATGCCAAAATGACGTGGAGCCAATACAAAGGCCAAATCCTCCAGGAGCCCTGATCAGGTTTCTTATCTATTCTCACACGTTAGTGTCTGGACGTGTTTCCCATATGAGACCCAGTGGGTTTTGAGTTGAGGGAGGTAGATGTTCCTTTGGCTCTCTAGCCTGTGTAGTGGTAGAAAATATTATGCAAGGATTCAGTCTGTGGCTAGCTGGCTAGTATAAAGTAGGAAATACAAAGCCAGAACTCTTTTTTTCTTTATAGCCTGCTGGCAATTTTGGATATTTTCGTTTTTTGTGACTTGATATTTTATCTTTAACTTCAAAAGGGGAGACTGCACATCATTTCTTCACTACAGACATAATTAACTTTTTACAAACTGCACTAATGACATACCCAGACTTAATGTCGTGTTGAGTTTATTAATATTTTCCAGAATTTGCTCCTGTTTTTCTGGTACACATGAAATACGTTACTGTTGCTTGTTTTATGTTCTTCCAGAATCTGAGGGTTTATTTTTTTGCTCTCTTCACTTCCTTATTCTCCGTCTCTGTTATCTCGCTGCTGGGACCGCAGCTGAAGGTGATGTGGCAGCTAATTAGCAGAATTATCAGTGACCCCGTTAGCAAGCCCGTCATTTAAACCTGTACTTCTCCTCTGAGAGTCCAGCCGCTTCGCCTGGAGCCCAACGAGCGGCCGTGTGTGTGTGTTTGGGGGCTGGAGTAAATGAATGTATAAAAGAATAGAGATACCCAAAGACAGATAAGGAAAGAAGAACAGGACTCAGGGAAAGAAAGATGAAATGTGTGCAGTCCGGAGAGGACTGTAGCACAGTGCACTGACATTTCAGAGGTTGAATACCACACAAAGAGGACAGAGAGGTGGCCTGGCACTGCAGAGGAAATAGAGCCGTTTGCCGTTGATGGCTTAATCTGGGCGAGCATTTTCCAGGGAAAAGAGCAGAGGAGTAATGAATAAAGGCGATGAATAGGCTGAAGTAATGATTTGAGTGTAAATGAGGATGGACAGCCATGCTCCTCCTGTGCTGTCCTCACCTCTGAGTCTCTGACAGCCCACAGCATACAGATGGCACTGCTAATTACACACTGCAAAGGGAGAAGGGCAGCTCCTGCTTCCTCACGCTGCAGAATCCAAACCTAGATGATGCGATTGTGTATGTGTGTGCAGTTTTCCCAGAGCTGTGTCTTGCTGACACGTGTCTTTTCAGCTGCTGAAATTGTCTCTTTCACATCTTTGCAAGAAAGAAGGCACCTTTTTTTTAAAATGGCTGCCACAGTTGGACATCATTAGTGTCCAAACAGACAGAGAGACAAGAACACAAGGTACACTGTACACATGTGTGGTGCACATACTAGGCTTGTGCAAAATCGTATCGTGTGCAATTAATAGTCAGAAAAACTGTAATCGATTAATATTTGCCACTTATCGATTACGGCGATTAGTGCCTCGTCATGATGACGCATTTTTGTGTGCGGCGTAGTCTCACCATCACCCGCGCACATGTGAGCCCACAATAACAATAATGGTGGAAGGCAGTGGTGTTCAGTTAAATAATGCGGAGCAGCACGTTTCTAACATAAGTTCAACGTCTGTCACCATAAGCCCGAGCACGAAGAAAGCGCAACGAGGACACAACACTACACTACAGCTGTATATAGTGCCGCAACATGCATTAGGTGAAGCGTGGAGCGTTGGTTGTTGCTATAGTAACTGAATTTTTGCTCGTATCAAATGAATAAACTCCGACCTTTATTTACGGACTCCACAGCAAGATAGGAAACATTACAACAGCGAAGTCTCCTCCAGCAGATATTGGAAAGAATTCCACTCAGCCGAGAATCCGCGGTACGTTTAGTCATTGTGCTGCTTACGACCAAAATATGTGCTGGAAGAACGTAACGTAGGTTGATTTGCACAGACACACATTTAAATGTGAAATTGTCCGGTTTGTTTATTTGTTTGTTTTTTCTGCTGCTGTTCTACAGTCTGAGTGAAAACATGCTCTAGTGTGGGACATATTCAGTCACAGGTTCATTTGCGCAGACACATTTTTAACTTGAAATAATCACTGATGTGACTTTTCTGAACTTTGTTTGTCTATTTGTCTGTTTAATGTTAATGTTGACATGCTTTGTGACCTTAAGATAAAAACATTTGAAGGACAAAGTTACTTTAAATGTTTGCTTCATTATTATTTTGAAGCAGTTTGTGCCTCAATATTATCAATACATATTTCCATGGCTGGTTGGTGCCTAATCACCAGCTTAGCCTGTTAGAATGAAGTAGTTAACTTGACTGATGATTTGTCGGTATCATGCTAGAACACTGTGCCGATTTAGAGTCAAAAACATGTCAGTGCAACTGTCATCAATTAATCGTCAAATTAATCGTTATCGGCTAAATGCCACAATTAATCGTGATTATTTTTTTTGCCAATATCGCCCAACCCTAGCACATACAGTGGTGCTTTAAAGCTTTATGATATGATTTATATTCAAGTCTAAAAGTAGACAGGAGTGTCTTGCCTCTAGATGAGACAAAAACAATGTCGAGACGAACAAATGGCCAAAAGTCGAAGTCCTGACCTCAATCCATCAGAAATGTTGTTGAAGGACCTGAAACAAGCAGTTCACCATCATCTCAGAATCAGGGCTGTTGTGTATGTGAACAGGCTAAATGTCCCATGAACAAAAAATAACAAAACATGTTATTAAATTAAAATGTTGATGACTTTTCTGCTGTATATTAAAAATGCTAAATTTGAATTTCTGAGGAAGGACATTGTCGCTGAGCGGACTGAAAATGTGTCTGTCTGTGTCAGCTGATCACTCTTAGAGTAAATGAAACAGTGATTAAAATAACTGCAATGGTATTTACACATGTCCCAGGATTTATCACGGCATCTTGTCGTAGTGGAGACAAGAGAATGTCCACTCCAATGCTTGTCCCTTCAGTTGACCTGTTTCCATTCTGGTAGCCCATCTTTAAATGATGCTAACTGTCAGTGTTTCATTTCCTCTGATGGGACGAGAGGAGCTGCAGACTGTAGCTGAAAGTTCTGTATTAAAATTGCGTTCATTCGTTTTCTTTAGCTACTCGTATATTTGACAAAGTGTATAATTAAACATCTGTTGTTACCCCGGAAACCACATAGGAGAACCATTTTAGCTACTTTTCTTTTTACCATTGTGCAGCATGTATTATTACTAGCCTGGCAAGTTGTGTGTCTTGCTGTTCCCCACATGATCCAGCTGCTAAGTGGCTCTCTCTCTCTGTTTCTGGAGACATCAGTTCATCTTAAATCTCTCCTCGTTCTGCTTCCCTCTCATCAGAGTACATACATGTGCAACAAACAAATCCCCAGAGTCGCAGCACAATAAGGCAAAAAAGCTTTTAAAATGCTTTTGCTCTTTCCTGAAATGATGCACAGAAGGGTTTGAAATGGTCAGAGCCAGGAGGGGAAATCAATCAGTGTTAAAGGATGAAGAACACAGAAGCCGTGGTAAATGTGATTGCTCCTAAATTTGTACCGATATCATTTTTGTTAGTGTGCATGTTTTATCTGTAATCTGTGGATGTTGTTGTCACTTACTTGTAGTGTGACGGCTGTTCATGCTTAATTTTTGGAGCAGTGCTTCTCAGCCAGATCACTCCAGTCTTTAAGCAACCTTTCTTTTAATGTGTACATACAGGGGTGCTTGAAAGTTTGTGAATTTGTTAACGCTTCTCTTCATCATTGTGACCCAAAACATCAGCAGATTGTCCTGAACTTAAGACAAAGAGAACCCAATCAAACACATGAAACAGAAATATTTGACTTGGGCATTTATTAAGAACAGTGATTCAGTGATTGGAGGAGTCTGAGTCCATTCCTCAGTACAGAGCAGTTTCAGTTCTGACATGTTGCTGGGTTTCCTCACATCAACTGCTTGGTTCAGGTCCTTCCACAACATCAAGGTCAGGACTTGGGGTTGGCATCTTGTTGCATGACCCAATGTCCTGGTATTTTCCCTTGGAATTTACTGGTATCATTCAGAATGCATCGCTCCATCAATGGTGGTAAACTGTCCCACATGCAGCAAACCATGTCCACATCAGTGGCAGGCCCTTCAGTTGTACATATTTACACTTTTGCATACAGTAGCATGCAAATATGCTGCGTCATATTTTACTTTTGCATCTAAATAAACCCACGATATTCCCAGTGGTGTTTCACTGGCGTTCTGCGACTGCAATCAGATTATATTTTTGCTGTCTCCAGTAAACGCCATTATGAAAACAGGAAAAAAATGGGAGTGCCCACCCCTGTGCTTTACCCCATTCTTTACCATCTGAGGCTTAAGATGCCCAGAGCACAGCTGTGACTGTGTGTCATGATGTCCAATCTTGCATGCTTATGAAAAGTACACACACTAATAACAGCTGCACTGAACTGATTGGAAGAATAACACGACGATGTGAAAACCAACACTCTGCAGAAACTTGGGAAATGAGAATAGAACAATGGCAAAAAAACAGAAAACTCAGAGGATGATGGCTGAATATCAAATACAAATTATTCATGTACCAGTAACCCATTTAGTTGCATAACAGCAGTTATTATGTATGCATAATTGCACTTGTCAGAGCTGAGAGAAGTCGGGAATATTTACTGTGAGAGGGCTGTTGCTGGATGAAAGGATACTTCCAGTTATTCCCAGTCTCCTCTCCACTGCCTATTCCCACATATGCTCTGTGTACTTGTACCAGTGCAGCACAGGGTACAGCTGTTCTCAAAATATCATCTCAGGTGACCGTGTGCCCATCCGCCAGAAGTTTACTCTGTCATGTTTCCTACTTAAGAATATGCAGATTGAAAATGTGCTCATTGTTATAAAGGCGTCTGTGATTCTGGCAAAATAATCAGGATGTATGTCACCAAAAACTCTTTTAAAAAATACATCCCTTTTTCTGAATGTATCTGGATCAGCGCTCATGCAGCTGCATTAATGGATAGGCACCCAACAGATTAAAACTAAGACTGAAGTCCAGGCGTCAGCAGGCTTCCAAGGCTGTTTCCAAGCCGGCTCAGTTCCGTCGGTGGTTGTATCTGTATAATGTATATCATGACCCTCTTTTCAGGGTAATTTCACTACCTCCGTTATGTTCTGGACAGTCGAAGCTGTAAAGATGTACCCTCTTTTCATATCATTATGCTTAGTTTTATACTCACCTCTCAAACTAAACGTGTCTTCTGGAATCTTTATGTTTCTACATGTATGTCTTCATAACCGGCTGGCAATAGAGATTTTTTTTCCCCCCATCATTTTGTAGAGGAGATTGTCTGGAATCTGGAAGTACCAGAGCCGTGGTGGTGGAATTGGTGCCATCTGGAAAGACAGTAAATGAAATTTTAGTGCAGTTTAGACACTGAGTGTTTATGAGAAATCGTCCATCGTCATGGTTGTTCAATGTGGACCTGTCACTAATTTGATTCGGCAACATTTTTCACCATTTTCCACTAACAGGCACCACACCACTCCCTCTCGGTCTCTTGTACACACACTCATGCACGCTCACCGCTCCCAGGTATGCACACACACTCTCTCACTGCCCAGCTTCTCAAAGGAGACATGCCACTCTTATAACATCTGTTTCATTATTTGATGTAGTAAATTACCTTGTTGATATGTATTCATACATATTTGTATGTATGTATTATACTTAATATACTTAATATATAGCATTCTGCAAAATAAAATGAATGTTTGACTTTATCCTAAGAAAGATGTGTGCATCCTTCACCTCTTAGATTTAGAATCTTAATGACTATAACAGTTGAATTACATAAATATCCCTTCATTCCCAGACAGTGATGATCATTTTTCATTCTTCATCCCTGCAGCAGAGTAACATGACAAGACTATGTGTTGATATTTTGGAAATAAGAACTAAATTTTTGTTAATAATCATGTGTGATTATGAATGTTACATTGTGAGGCAGCATCTCTTCTCCTTTCCTTTGTGCTTAGGCAACAGATATAATATAAACAGTCATTACATATTCATGAGAATGTCTTTCATCATCACTCAAGAAGATGCTCCCTCTGAATACCTCTATAATTATTCTACCTTATTAATACCCAACAGTAGCCTTTCTGCAGTACTAGCAATAATGTGAGGCCTGTAAAACTGCCCACAGCAGGAAAACTAGCCTGAATAGCAATCAGTTTAAAATGTGGAGCTATATATACATTATTGGATTAAAATAATCTGACAACAATGTGTTACATTCGACACATGCTGTAAATTGCCTGGTTTAGGTATCATGTGTGTGTGTCTGCTAGCTAGACATGCTGTGCAAGCTGTCTACTACGCTAGCAATGCTAACAGGGTGATCTGCAAGATAGCAGTTAGATAACGGTTAAACTAGCGAGTGTTCCATGCATACTACATCTAACTGACTGACTCTGACATAACGCACAAATCCATTAATGGAATGTATTTGTGTAATTTCGTAGACTTGATGTGTTAGTAGATGTGGTATCACTTAGCGGAAGATAAACAGTACAAAATAACCATTTCAGTTGGCAAACCTGCAAAAGTAATGCTATGTTTTAACATTAATTCCAAATGCATAGGATGAGTTTCGCTTTTAATTTATCAATACTCTAATCACCAGAGAAACAGAGAAGCAGTAGGTGCACAGATGCTGAGGTTGGGAGAGGGAACAATGTGACAAATCACCAGGGTTAATGTGGGAGTTGGTGCTCCAGAGAAGGAGACCGAGTGGAGGAGAGGAGCTCACATTGGTAATGGATTGAGGAGAAGTGGGGCAGTATATTCTTACACAGGTGGAAAGAGAATTTGGGAACTGGAGAGTAAATTGAGGGACTCACGAAACTACAATGTATACTAGTTATAATGAAGGCTATTGTGTGTGTAGGGCCAAGCGAGGCCGTGCTCAGGACCTTGGTTAGGAAGGCTATTACAGGTAAGGCCGAGTCAGGAATCATCAGTCAACACCAGCACAGCCTGCTCGGCGCCGAGAAGCAGTCCACCATTGGGAAATTAGGCCTCCATTTCTTCTGCTGTCCTGGTGGAGTTTTCCACTTTGTACTTTTCGTGCACGTTTCCCGTTTCTGTCCGACTCGTTCACTTGGAATGCACGCAGACACAGCTGAGCCATAAGGAGTCGACTGAGCATGTTGTTGTTGCAGACACTTTTTGAATGAGGTAAACAGTGTGGGAAGCAGAGTGTAACAACCTAGTTCACTGAGAGGTTTGTAGCCTGTGGAAGCAGTCATCGAGTGGAATTTCAGGCTGCCAGTCATCCTCAGAGAACCGCATAAAGTGAAGTGTAAAAATGCTTCACATAGACTGAGCAAATTGAGATGCATATCTTTCACTCTGCGGCCTGAAAAAGCAGCATTTAGTGTTAAGCATTCATGACGCATGCTCTCCTTAGAGCTTACCTTCAGAGCATGGTGGGATCCCACAAATACATGCATCTAAAATGCCTTCAAATGGCCTTAATGTAAACACAACAAAAGAAAGAAAAGCACTGCATACCAGCATGAGAACCTTATCCCATCTGTGACGCATGGTGGTGGTAGTATCATTGTTTTGGCTTTACTTAGCTGTGTCTAGGCCACGACATCCTGCCATCGTTGATGGAACATTACATCGTGAGTGATACCAGTAACTCAGGGCATCTGTCTGTGGGCGGAACCTCAAGTTGCTGCTATAATCCAGATCAATGTTCCAGTGTTTTTGGCGTGATCTTCTGATGATGGAACATGTGTTTACCCCACCACACTATATTGGTCATTTTGTGATCTAATCAGTTGATCTAATCTTTCCTGAGTTAAACATGTCATCTCTGTCATTGTTTTGTTAATCCCTGCCTTAGTCTGTGCAATGACTATGACGGTGCACGCCTTCAGTAAGTCACGCTGTGTGGTGATGGCTGCAATAAAATTGTAGTCTGCAGCATTTGAGGCAATGTGCAATCCTTCTGTTAAGATGCAAACAGAAGAAAACCATGTTCCATCTGTGTTAACAACAATGAGCAAGCTTCAGCTGACTCCAGGTCCTGCACCCCCACCGTCCAACCATCATTAATTCATTTTATGCTGCTCTTGTATCTGCTTAAAACCTTGTGTGATGTCGCGTTCCTGAGAGCATTTAATTCACAAGTGACCTACAACATAAATGCACAAAAGATCCAGGAGTGTGTGCACTGTGTGTGTTTCATGTTCTCTCCCTCTGTGTAACATGCATGTAACGCCACTGAGGCAAAACCCTGATGACACCCAGGCGAGTGCCAAGCGATATCAAAGGGGTAATAATAGGGATTTGTCTGTGCAGAGTTCACGGTACAAAAGCTGTAGTAGTGGGTGAGAACAAAGCGAGCGCCCCTCCCTCCCATCTGGGGGCTTCAGATAGAGATGTGAAGTGCTTCCAACTGACCTCGAGTGCTTTGGATCAGATGGCATAAAGTGGCAGCAGTTTATGCTCACACAATCCTTCTCTCTTTCTATGCAGTGTATGACTGTACATACTGTACTGTACAGTGCGCAGATTGAGACCATGTGACGCATCTGATGAAACTATTGGTAATGCTTTGTTTTCTACACACTGGTGATGCAAAGTTTGAGCTGTGATGTGTGACTTGATGCTGGGAAAAGCTTGTGGCCTCAGAAATCTCTGACATATTTACAGAACTCCATAACATGTATTTACACAGGACTAAAGAGAATTTGTAGCTGATGCCTGGCCTGTTGCATGTATGTACCAACACATTAATGTCTCATTTCTATATCCATACTAAAGGCCTTCTTCCTTCTAAGTCACTTGTGAGACTCAACTGTGCTCCGGCTGATAATCATCATCACCTCAGTGAAAATATCACACTGCAGCTGAATATATTTGTCATGAGCTGCTTGCTGATAAAATTAGCAAATTGCCAGAATGATTTTATTATAAATGTTTAAAAAAGTTATTTTAGATTCTACTGATGATGCAGTTGCAGTAGTAAAAATATATGTGGTTTGTAGGGCCAGTGCAGTGCAGGAATGACAGGATGAATTATTTTTCTCTTCCTTCCTACCTCAGTTTGCTTAATTTTTGTCGGCCTGAACATTTTCAAAAATTCATGAAGTGTTTGCACATGTAGGCGTGAAAAAAACCTATGAATTTTATGGACCTTCATATTAGATATGGCAAAATGCCATGTCAGTTTTAAGGCCATTTCAATCAACTTAAATCATTTCAGATGAATAGTTAGTCAAAGCTTTTAGTTCTGTCAAACGGCCCATGACAGGTTGATGTCTCACCATGTAACAGCAAGTAGATATAACCGCTGCTCTTTGCACATATTATTTGCCACGCCAGGCTCAGGTGACTGCAACCTGCACTAACGTAATTCATATTTGTGATGTGAACACAGCAAGCAAGTAAGTAGCAACATGCAAGGCGTGCAATAGCGAGGTCAAAGATTTTAGATCGATAAAATGTAAATCTTATCAGGCACCTGATAGGTCAGTCAGTACTCCCTTGGCTCAGCTCAACTTCATCGGTAGCTTAATGTTAGCTTGTTACTAGCTTTGTAGCCAAGGAACGTTGGTGTTTACAAGACAAGTCGAAGAACTGATAGAAGGTTTATTATAACCATGTTGTGACTTGACTTCTACTGTCTACATGGCAATAGTAGCCCTAGTATAATATAGTATAATATTTTAAAACATAAAAAATATAGTAAATGAATTCTGTAACACAATATGAACATATCATTTTAACTCCCAGCCTCATGGCAGACCTTGTGAGTTTGTGTGTGAAATGACACCCACATGACGTCAGCGACAGATCGGAGGTTTCGGAATCCTTGTTTGAAGCGACTCCCCCATACTGTTACCCTGCCTCCGACCAGATGAAATAAACAGCATCAGTAACATGCTGGGTTAAATTTGACATGTGTGACAGTGATGCTGTGATGAGGATACAGGACAACTGTGTGCACAGCTGTTGTGTTTGTCACTGCTGGTCAGTCCGCATTCTTTGTGTTTTAGAGTTCACACTGGTTATTGAGCGTTTGGGGACACTTGAGGATGATGAAAACCTCAGTGTTGAAAATGTCAAGTGACTCTGTGGCAGGATGCGCTCTCCTTAAGATTGATTGTTGTCCTATTTGCACAGCCATCATTGCAAGTCCTACATGTACCAGAATGCATTGTATATGAGCATCCAACTTGTGTTTGCACTTCAAAGCTGCTGAGCCACCTGGTATTATGTACAAAAAGCCTTCTGAAATAGTATTAGTTTACTGTTTGGATGAAAATTTAAACCAAATAACACTTTTGTATATCACCCCCGCCGCCCTCACCTGTCAGCGCCCGGTCCCACCGGTCCCTCCGGACTCCAGCAACGACCTTTGAGCTACATTTGTTTCCAATGAGACATCAAAATCGGAGGGTTAGGGTTGGATTCTTCACTCAGTTACAGAGCATCTGTCATATGACAGTTGTACTGATATTAGCAGCATCTTGTTTCGGTTGTTGCGTCGTGTTGGTCTAAAATTTCATTCACAATGGTCTTGAAAGGTCTTAAAAAGGTCTTAAATTTAACTTACTAAAACCTGCAAGAACCCTGTTTAATGTTGAGGGTCGCACCGGGTTAGCAACAGTCCCACTCTAAGTGTGACCTCAAGTGTTTCAGAGAAATACTAACTGCACATGTCGGAGTACTGAGTGTCAGGATTACACAGTTTTCTTATTGGCTGCTGTCTCCACTTTGGTTTTCATACACACTCGGTTCACTTACGGTTCAGTGACTTAATAAAAAATTAGTTCTGGCTTATTTACCTTGTTGGTAATTCATACTCACACAAAACAGCTTTCAGATATTTTTTGTTTTCGCTTCTAGAATATCGAAATGACAAGAACTGTTTTACCCCAGTGTAAAATGATCCTGTATTTCAGTCTTAACCACAAAACTCACAAAACACACAACTCACAACAACCTATCCAAGCAGCATCACACGGACTGCTGTGACTGGAGAGAGGCCACATTTGTATTGTGCGTGTGTGTGTGTGCTAGTATGTCAGTGTTTTGTCTGACAATCAGAGGTAGTTTACTGCACTGCTGCACCACCAACAGATGGGCATTACCATACTGTCGCACAATGCAACACCCTTCCTCACACCATGATGTCTGTGCTCTCCTTAACACCTATAATGGAATACTGTAAATGTTCTCTCCTCAACAGTAAAAAGATACGTTTATAGCGCTGCTCTGTTTATGAGCCGACGGCATTAGAATGATTTTGGGGCCTCGGAGCTGTCAGGAAAGCTGTATCTCTGAAATGGGATTGAAAGGACTGAGCCCCTTTAAAAGCTCATATTCATCTCTTTGATCTGATAGAAGCACTTGGGTGAAACTCTGACACTTCTGCGTAGCTCTGAGCTTTGGCTGTGTAGCTGCATGAGAGAAGAGGAGACAGGAAGGGAAGTAGAACTACAGGAAGCAAATCCAGCCACAGAAGGGATTTGTAGACTCTTGCATTGATTTGGAAAAACATATGCAAAAATATATCTTCATCCATGTGCCTGCTTGTCTGCTTTGATGATGGGGGCTCAACAGTGATTCTCAACATGCCCCCAAACGATCTTCCCTTTAAGGGAGCCACTGGCAGAAAAACCTTGGGCGGGTGACCAGGCCACAGATGGTGCCATGCACACAATAAACACACATACAGTAACTGCCTGAAGGACACACACACACACACACACACACACACACACACAGGCACCATATGACTACTTCTAAATCTCACCCTCAAACTGCAAACACAAGGTTTCAGTGATTGGTTGTCATGTTTAAGAGCCCGATTTTATTTGCTGGGTCAAATTATTTTGAACATTAAAGGTAAGGTAGGAGGTTTCATTCTGATGCACTTCTTGTTAAATTAGTGTAACTTCTCTTTACAATCCGATAGAAACCGATTAGTTCGGTAGTTTCGCTTTAAAACAAACAAACAAACAACTGTGGAAGCTATAAAACACTAAAAACATCAGCCAATCCTCCGGGTGGACCCTGCACGGAGTATTGGCTGGTTGTCACTCTCTTCCTGCTCACCAGAGAGGTACGTGCATGATGGCCGAAGTCGCAGACTGGTTGGGAGGCGTGGCTTCGGGGTGAGCTCCGAGAGAAAGGGGCGTGTGTTTACTTTCAAAATCTGGCTGATTTACTGAGTTTTCAAAATCTCCTACCCTACCTTTAAGACTGTGAAACAGGAATTGGCTAAAACGTCTACACGCTAATTATGAATGAATTCAAAAATTGAACAGTTACTGCAGCTTTACAATCTACATTCATTATTATTTTTTATAATTATCTTGTTTTGTAAAAGTCTCAAATAGTATTAGGTGTCCTGGAACACCATCTAATGCAACAGCTGTGTAAGAGATCAGGTCACCATGTTCCGTTTCTGTTGGCAGCGGGATCTGTAGTGACTGAACACCGTTCAGAGTCTTTTTTGTTATTGCATTAGATTGCATTATGCCTAAAGGAGTTGTGTGCAGTACGTGCAATTTTACAAAAAAATCGAGCTGCAAATGGGTGGATGATGAGATTAAGCTGTGACGGGTATAGGCTTTACAATAGCAAACGATTAGCAGTCATTTAACACCTTTTTTTTTTGCAATCCTTCTCAAGTCCTAACTGTGTTTATCTGGGAATTTGACTAATTGCAGGAAGAAGCATCACCCTCTCTGAGGCATGCATAAACTGCTCTGAGCCAGTAGTACCCTTAGAAACTGATTTTAAGGGTTCATGTTTATATTAAAAACTGAAATTACATAAGTATGTAAATACATAATAAATGATATCCAATGAAATGATCAAACAAAAAGTTTTCTATAGAAGAATGTTAGACAGATGCTCGTATTTTGTCTTAAAACAGAAATGAGATGACGGCTGAAGATTTTATTTGGCTTCCTCATTAAATGCTTATTTCCATGCCCTTTATGTTAATACCATAAAGAGATTAAAACAGCAAAGCTAGTAATTTTAACATATCTAGTTGACGTATTTTTTGTCAGGTCTCTACTTTTAGTTTGGTTTGCTTGAGTTCCTCTCAGCTTCCTGAATAATATTATTGATTATATCATTTTGAAAACCTTTCCCCCCTTTTTTTAGTTGCTTAGGAACGGGACATCAAGAACTAATGAGAAGACTTCTTAATCTGGGTTCTGCTGTTCAGGATTATTTCCAGTAATTATTACTTCCCTACACAGCACGGGAACATCCACATGAGCGACTATGTAGAGAGTGTCAGTGTAGTAGAAACAGCCAGTAGAGTTGCCCCTTTATCATCCACGGAGTCCTCTAATCCACATCAGACAACCAGGAAGACCAGCAGCTCCATAAAGTCATTTGTTAGTTCTAATCTGATGCTTTACGCAGGAATATGCTGGACCCAACCAGTCTTTCTACAAATCATGTGACAACATAGGGGACGTTTTCAGAGCCATGTTTCTTGTTGGTGTTTATGGCATTATACCATCCCTTAATCCGATTAACAAAGTGAAAAATCTTTTTGAGTGTGTAATTAACCATTGCTGTGCTGGAAATGCTAGAATGAATCCTTGAAAGTGCTTGAATTTGCCTTTGGAAAAGGCGTAAGAACCCTGAAGCTGCCTTACTGTTATACACGGAAGCAGTCAGATAATTATTGTACACAGAAGCAGCTCCTTTTTTTAGACTTTGTAATTTACTTTGGGCTTTTCTGAATTAAAATAGCATCACATAGTAGAAGCTGAAAACACATGTATTTTCCTGAGAGCTTCAAATTAGGCCTCAGCTCTTTCTTCAGCTCTTCTCTGAAGGAAGGGGTAGTACAGCAGAACATGGAATACACATCAAGGGTAAGCATGTGGTGCACGCTGTGCTCTCATGTTGTGCGGGATTGCCTTTGTGTTAGCGGGCCTGGGTTATATTTGGTGGGAGAATCTTGAAAATGAAGCTGTGAGCAAAGGGATGGATACAAATAGAACCGTACGATGGAGGACTGGGGGGGTGGGAGGAGAGCGAGAGGGGGAGAGAGATAGAGAGGGAGAGAGATCCCTGGAGATTGCAGAAGATACAGACATGAATATTAACTCACAGAGACCCTATAGAACTTTAATTATTGATCATCACAGAGCGTTCCCTGCCAAAGCCAACACGTGCTCCATGAACAATCAGCTGAACAGATTTAACAAAGAAAGGCATCTGTAGTGTGTAATACCTAGACCAGTTCTGAGAAGTTTCATGCAGCATGACATCTCAGAAGACTGGAATCTTAAAGCAAAACCCCCATGTGGTGTAATGATGAGCGTATTCCTCAGGAATGGATCACAGCCGGCTGCTACTGAACGGTAAAAGGTGAAGTGGTTCAAAGCACAGGGACAACGTTACTAAGGGTAACCAATGACATTCTCATGTCTGCCGCAAAAGGTGAAGGTACAGTCTTCATCCTCCTGGTCTTAACCGCTGCCCTTGACATCATCAACCTTTCCTCCGTACATGACATAACTAGGTAGGCACATCTGCCCCAGCCTTTAACTGGTTCCACCCTGCTGTGTGATGTCACTGCTTTATACTCCAACAACCCGAACCCACTCAGTTTGGATGTCAATAAGCTTTCTCTACCTAAACCCTGATTAAAATAAAATAATTACAATTGATCCAGATCCAGACCATCGTAGGACCTGGTAACACTCGGATCACTGACTGTATAGTTTCATCTTTAGCCGTCTAGATTACTGCAGTTCCTGCCTCAGTTTTGTTATAAACTGCTTACAAGTCGTCCAAAATACAACTGTCAAGTTATTAACCAGAACTAGTCCTGTCCCACATCCCCTTGGTTCTTTCATTCCTACACTTAAGCCTCAGAATACACCACAAAGTCCATTTACAGCAGACATGACCTCGCACCCTGCTTCGCTTCCATGCTGGACCGCTTTGATTGTCACATCTCGTCCTTTTGTCCATTCCTCACTTCTATTACAAGACAAAAGGTGATGCATTTACTAAACTGGCTCCCACTCTTCAGAACAAGCTCCCCCAACCGATTAGACCTCTGTGGCCTGTTTTAAACAGCTTTTAAAGACTCACCTCCATAGGCAAGCTTTCCCACAGACCGTTGTCCCGGTGCTGTGTCTGCTTCAGTTTATTGTCTGACGTGAAGCGCTCTGGGTCTGAGAATGTGCTATAAAGGAAAGCTCACTGAGTGGGGCCGAAAGTACAGTAACAGGATGTGTGTGAAGCTGGTTTCTGAGCTGTTGAGACATCAGTAAATGTTTCTGTCTCTCACTTGCTACTCATTAGCCTACTGGTTCTGTCACACTGCATTGTAGCAGACAATTACTAACGCTTAATTTCATTTGTATAATTGGGAGCTAATTCTGACAGTGCAGACGGAGACGGCTGCAGTGGCCCCGAGGTAACTCCGTGGTAACCTCTCCCTTTTCATTTTGTGCTCAACTTCTACTTAGCTCCACTGACTTCATTTCATACTTCATCTCCCTTCCAGTCACTTCCACACACACATGGATGCTTCACGGTCTCACACACATATTGACATGGAGTGCAAGGGCGAGTCGGTTTAAGACTTTTCCAGAGAATGTTTGAAACGCGAACAATCAACCTACACAGATTAGGTTGCCATGCATGGTGGGGTAGAGCACGGTGCATGCATTATTACATCAAACAGCTGTGAGTGCTGGTATTTTCCTCTTAGACACTGATTGCTTTTGTTTTTTTTCCAATTGAAATGAAATACTAACAGCATGACAAGTGAGACCACAGCCGCTTCAGCTCATGGTCTACAGGGGGGATACATGTCACAGTGTCAGACTTTGTTTCATTTGGAACAATATTCTGTTTAAAATGAGTGGAATTCATGGGAAACCCAGAACGCTCTGCAGTCCCATCCCATCTGTTACAGAGCTCAGGGTAACAGGCGCTTCGCTCTCATGATGCTCAGCGGCCCCACGGCACAGTGTTCATGTTCAGGCTGACCTCAGTGTGGCCACTGCACTACAGCCTGGAGCCTCTCACAGCACATAAAGACACCAGGGAGACGTGGAGGAAGGGGATACAGTTGGTAATATCTGACACATGTCACTGTGGAAATTATTCATAAATATGACAGTACAGACACATAATATATGACATCTAATATTTACATTAAAGGATAGAGGTGTGTGAGATGTTGGACAAACTGGGACAACATATCAAAATAAACCATCTTCCCATACATCAACAACATCCCTGCTGTATTTGTGATGGTCCTGACCGGCATTGGTTCTGCATGGATGTGACAACAGGCTGCAGCCAGTGACTAAAATGACCTGATTTCATAGCATGACATTTTGAGTGTAATTTCATAACAGCCAGTGATTTGTAAACAACATCTTTATCCATATCTAACTTTCAGCAGTTATGTTTTTTTTGGTCTAACCCCAATCTGTCAGTGTGCACGTAACAATAAGTTAAATAACATGACTTGTTGGGATGAGACTATACTGAATAAAACACAAAGGATATGAATAAGGTGGATATGAGTAAGCAGCAGAGGGCTGTGGGGAATTGACAGTAAACAGCTGTTTACATATGGTTTATGATCATCACTATCAAAGTGTCGATGCATTGAGTCGGCTCGGCACACTCTCTGTCACCTTCTTTTGGTAAAAGACCATTTGCAGCATCCACAGAGAACAAGTTAAATTAAAGTCAGGACGTCCATTTGCTTTTTAGTTTTCTTGTCTGCTGTTATTGTTGCATGATTAAAATTCATTCCAGGCTCCAGCAGGAGGAAGTCTTTCATATTTTTCTTGCTAAATGAAGTTGGAATGTTATGAAGATGTTTGATGTGTGATTAGTCTTTGAAAGCTAACAGACTTTCTCTGAGGAGGAGAATGTGCTAATGCAAAGAGCTTATCTGATGGTTCCACATTTATTACTGTAGGTTTCTCTCTCTCTGTCCAAACATATGACCATCTCCGGGGACCCTGTTTACAAACGGCTCCCACTCTTCAGATTTTGTTGCTGAATCGCTCAACAGTTTTTCTTCCCCTAAGAAATCCTCTCTCTCTCTCTCTCTCCACCTCTTCACCCTGAATAATTTGTGAAGAGAGCTTTCTGCGGTGATAAAACCCAAAGCTATAATTACACCTCAATTTGTGCATATACCATCCACGGCGTCTCTGATAAACAGTTTGAGTTGGGTGTTATTTTAATGAACAATGGTCTCAGAGGAGATGTGAAGTGACTTTAAGCACATCGGGATGCTTGATAGAAGCTCCTCCACACGCAGGATTCCTCTACAATTAATTGGCTAAATCATCTTCAGAGGATACTTCAGTGCCCACTCTGGCCATGACAGCTTCTTTTTCTATCACTACTAGTACTTACTAAAGCTCACTGTAAAGCTAACCACAATATGTTCTGCTGTCTTTAAAACGGTGTGTCATATCAGTTCAATCCTACAGATGACAAATATGATTTTTGGTCCTTTTTCAGAGTCCACATGTTTTTTTTTTTCCTATCGAGGTGTAAAAATAATTTCAAGAAATATAACAAAATGGCAATGATTGGTTAAAATTACCAACACTGGCTTCAAAGACAAATCACAGAAGAACTGCCTGATGAAGCCTGAAATTCAGCTAAATGCAGATAATAGGCCTCAAAGCTGCTCAGCTGTCATCGCCTTTGTTTAGCTATAAATGAAGTCATTTCCATGTCCTTATGTAGAACTAAAATAACAACACACACACCATATATGATTATATGGATTTGGTTATCTTGACAAAACGTTCAGTGTGTGAATAACAGGCAATGAATGAGCTTACAGCTTTATGTCAAGGGGAAGGTCTTATCTGCATCTGGATGGCCGTTGTTTGCCAGGGTGAGGCTGGCTGTATTATCTTTGTCAAAGCTTTGAGGCCCGTGTCTGTAACTTGATATTCAGGCCTGTATATTCTCTGCTCCCCTGGGGTTCTTGTGCACTCTCACTCGTTGCCTTTATCTGCTTGCATCAGTGTAGTGGTGATGTTGCTCCTCACCAGTTGCTCATTGAACGTGTTCAATGTGGAGGTAACGGTACAGAGAAGGTGGGGCTAGTTTTGAAATAATGACATTAAATTCAGCTTAAAAGTCTCAGAGATTTGAGAGTGATTTTCATGGAAAGAAATGTTTGTCACAGCTCCAGAAATAGATCCACATGTGCAACACTGAGGCCCAGTTCAGCAATAATATGTCAGGACGGATGATCCAACAGCTCTGTGGATGTTGCTTGAATCCCAGGACTAGAATGTGTTTTGAGGGAGGACTTATTATTGCCACGGCAGCAACAGTATAAATAAATCAATATAAATTAAATATATATAATTAAAAATCTCTTATGAGTCCCTGCAAAATTGTTCCAGCATCTCAAAGGACTAGTGACAGTCTCAGAAAGCCTGAAATCACAGTAGTAATCACAGTAGTAAAGTCAGAAGTGTCTCTTAATCAAATTTATTATCCTATGATAATATATGTTCTGCTGTAGCTACTCAGCAGCGAGTACATCATGCTTTCTCATAAAGTGTCAGTATAATATCAGACCTGTCAGTGTCATCCTGTACAGCAGCTCTCCTACTGGGGAAGGATCTCCGTTAGCCGGTCTCTCATGTGGTGATGCAGTAGTCTCTGTGAGACAAACCCCCCATCAGTTTGTTGTTGCTAGATTTGATTAGTTTGAGATTCTATATTAGCTATTGTGCTAATTATGTAGCAACAGATTTTATAATAGCTTCAGCAGCACAGCAAATGACAGTCATAAGATAGTTACTGTCCTGTCTTTCTTCGTGCTTGCATAACCACTCACATTGAATCAATTTACAGTATCAGTAATGACACTGTTAAGGGTGGTGTCCCACTCTTGTTGCACTCTTGTCACAGCAGTTAGCCCTTTCTGTGAGGGAGTGGAAACAGCAGAGAGCCCAGCTAATACATGCAAATCCTGTAGCCAGGAGAAAAAACGTCTTATTTACTTTTAAATTAGAAACCAAAATCTGTCAATACTCAGTGGCTCGGGGGTTCCGTCAGACTGTGGACAAAGCATGAAGTAGCTTTATAAAGGGAGGGAGTGGCCTATGTCCTACTACAACTTCACTTGAGTCTGAAGCACTCCAAGGAACTCAGAACCCCCAACAATTTATTAAAAGATATATCCTAACTGAGGCCTCTATATCCAGCAGGTTATTTTATAGTTTCATTCTTACACGATTTGTAGACACACTGATAGAAAAAAGGAAGTTTGTCTGAGAAACAAAGTTCAACCCCTCATGAAAACATATTGACACAAATGATTTGTAAAAGCTCATTATTTAAAAACCAAATGATATATGATTTTATAGATCGTTTCAGATTGGTCAGCATTTACCAAGTTAGTTTAATGAGTGTAAAAAGTTCAGCTGCCATGTTTGTTTTGCACATTTGTAAGGCTAAGATGCAGTTAGACGTCTGTCTGCTGTATCATAATTAGATCAAAGCTGCGTTCAGAGCGATATCTGCACTTATGACAGGATAGCAGGTGTTTGGAGAGATGATGACGCACCGGGAAAGGGCAAACATTGTCCTGACAACGGTGAACAGCTGGTCCGGAGTGCGACACCTGTGTGCCCGCCCAGCGTTATGTCGGCCCTCTCCAGTACAAACTTCAATCAGCTTCAACAACTGAACCAAAGCCATTAGTGCAAGTGCTAACAGCATCTGCCACAAATCGCCAGGCTTACCTGGGAGGAATGATGTAGCAGGGGGCTGGAGGGCGGGGGGAGCTGGGTGAGAAATGTATCTGTGTGCTTGTCCTCTTCACTCAGTCTGCAAGGTGAAGGGTCTCTGGCATCGTTTTTGCTTTGCATCTGTAGCACTCGCTCTGCCCAAGAGTGATGCGCCTGTGTCAGGCTGGAGCGGCAACCGGCAGATAACGTGATAAAATCAAAATGTCAGGAGGAGAATTTTGCAATAACACTCAGATTACAGGCTCAGTGTAGAACGGAAATGCAGCAGTACTTTAAAGTTTGTGAATCCTGTAGAACTGAACTCTTACTTGGCCTTCAAATTGCTGCTAACGCTAGAGGGTCACATAGTTTTACTACTCGCAGATAGGGCTGTGCGATTTGACGATAAATGATCGTGAAGGATTTGAACGTATCGGCGATCTACCAGAACGGACAGATCGTTTTATCGTCCATAGAGCACGTTCTATTAATTGCAGTTCTATGTTCGCGCAGACGCATGAGTTTTTTCACTCGGCCAACTCTCAGTGCGCTTAATGTGAACACGACCAACCAATCACAGCCTCCCTGTCGTTGGTTGGTCGTGTTCACACTGTTCACTGTTCCGAAAAGAGAACGGAGGAACTGGTCCCTAAAACGAACTCCACCTTTATGTTCGGTGCTGTTTCTGCCGGCAGCAGCGGCGCATCTTCTAAGCTTGTGTGTGTGTGTGTGTGTGAACTTAGGACGTTTTGTTCTGTAATTGTTATTTAAATTTTCATGTTTATTAAAACTAATACTGAGTGCACGTTATCAGTTTACTTTTAGATCTACTGATAGTTTTTGAGAGGTGCTACCTGACGTCATTTACACAGAAACATGCAAATTAGTGTCAATGTAAAAACAAATCGTGATAAAATCGAGATCGTGATTTTACCATTGAAAAATAAATGGTAAAAAAAAAAAAGAATTGTGATATAAAATTTTTGCCATATCGCCCACCCCTACTCGCAGATATGAAATTAGATTGAATAACTGACCTAGTCTAATGTTTCTGTCTCATTTGTTTGATCAGATTTTCATTATCCCCCCCCCTCCATACAACACTACGCTGCCTTATTAAAGTGTGAGCATCACAAACTAAATTAGGAAGTTGTCAACAGAATTGTTGCGGTTCTGAAAAAGTGACGGCATGCTAAGTGGTTGTTTAGAGATTGTGAAGATTACCAGATGTCCACAGGTCAAGTTTCTTAGCAACAGAAGCAAAAGAGAGTGTGCAGGTAATAAACATGCATTTATTGCTGAGTTTGAGTTTTTTGAGAATTTGTATTTTTGTTATATTTATGTTAATCGCAAGCTGCAGTCAGTGTTCCAGCCCTGAGACCTAAACTGAATGTTTTCTGTGCAGGAGCCTGCTGCGTCCACACCAGCAACAACCAGAGGGAGCGTGCAGCACAACGGACGGCACGAAAGGTAATGAAAACAGAGGGACACGCAGAAAACAAGACATTTGCTGGATGCTATAGAGCAGGGGTTCCCAAACCTTTCAGACCCCCACTGTTCCTTGAGAAGGTTAACATTCAAATACACATAACAAAAGCTTTCTGCTCAGCCTGTGTGCTTCAATCCAAACTGAAACATCGGCCCTGTCCTGTGGAAAATAACCCATCATTTTGTAGGAAAAACATCAGCAGGTCTGCTTTAGGCTTCATATTAAAATCTATATTTCTCAGGGTCCGACAGGACCGACAGATCTCTGCGGGCGGTCAGGTTGGGATAGACTGTGGAATCGGGTCTGGAGCAGATTTAAAAGCTCAGTTCCGTGCAGGTCTCTAGCCTGTGTAGCACGGGCATGGCAACAACATAACGAACACAACCCAACATCCATATTATCATTTTAATACCAGAATATTAATAAATACTATAAATACATCAGTAAAGGAAGCCCCGATGTAAAAACTGAAGTGAACACAGCATGGAGCAGGACAACAGTATCAGCATGAAACATTAGTGTGTCTGTGTGTGTGTGTGAAGCGCTGCTGACTCCTGTACTGTTGCTGCAGAACAGCTCACCTACTGTGCCTGGAGCACAGCAGGTCCTTTCTGTTTTCATTTTAAGACCATACTCCACATTAAGTCCCAATCTGTATTTATTGTTTATGATTGAGTCGAAAATGTCTTTTCACATAAATAAGTAGAACCAAATGTTCATCACATGCTTTCATGTCCAAGATGTCCAACGCTAGATTTGTCGCTAGTCGCTTTTGGCAAAGAAAGCCATGGCAGTACATTCTAAATTATAGTATATTTGTTATTAACATGGATTATTTTTACAACAAACTGCTTCTAGTAAAATATCAAAATACCCCCCAGGGGTTCCACTTTGGGAAGCCCTGCTATAGGGAACCCCCACTCAGGCAGAGAGGTGCTTCAAAAACGTTCCTCAGCAGGTTCTTCAGCTTTCCTGTGAGGTTGTCGAGTCCTCACAGCCAGCTCCACCACCTCTTTACCTATAAAGACCCACTAAAATCATCATGTACCTGCATCTCTTTAGGTTGATCTTTGACTGGCCATGTGGTCTCAGTTTTTGAGATGCTCCTAAAGTTCATTTTGGTTTTTTTCTCCCCGATGATAGGATGAAAAGCAACATCATTTATAAAATGCACATTTTTGGTTAAACCCCTCTAAAGACTTCAGTGGAAATTGATTTACAGGCACAAATTGCAGAGGTTCTGTGTTCTGCCCCTTTTCTTCTCTGCCAGCTGTCCATATCCTTCATCCTCTCTTCAGAGCTGGCTAGCTTTACAAAGCTCAGTAAAATGCTGTGGGATTATCAGTGACTGTGGTGAATTCCTTCACCTCATCCCCACCTCCTGAGCCGCCCAGCGCGTTACAGACAGATGCCTCACTCTTTGAATGGACAAACACTGTCATTATTTGTTGTCAAGTGCATCCATATGCCTGATGGAAAGCGACAAAGAGTTTTGCAGATGTGAAGTGTGTGAACAGCAGAGGAGACGGGTAGAAAATCTTATTCAGCACAGAGTCTGTAATGTCAGTGAAGTTCCTTTTCTTGGCTGCAGGTTTTCTCGAGGACACTCACTCATGTTATTATCTCATATGCTCTGATCACATACTCTAAAACATGCTGCTGCTTTTCCAATATAATGTCTCCCAGCGAGATTTTACACGTGCTGGATTATTTATTATCGAGTGAGTTAAAATATTTCGAATGACTGGGCCTGCATACTTGTGGCCTTTTTAGTGATGTCTGCAATAGTTTGTTCCAGTTTTGCTAATCAATATGTGTGTGAGCGGGTTTTTAATTGAGCTGCTTTCAACAGCTGCTGCTTTGTTTTAATTTATGGCTGATCAGAAGATTTATCACTCTTTACATGTTTTTCAAAGGCAATTAAGACTAACACCTTTAAGGTCTGTCTTAGTTTGTGGCTTAAAGAAGGAGATATGCCTCTGGGTACATATATGTGCATTTTTAAGAACGTTTTGTAATTCAATTGACCTCTGCACCATTGATGGTGATGATTTCCCAGTTTAAACATGGCACCCATTTCACCCGTGCAGAATTCTGCAAATATCTCAGAATGAGTCGACAGCAGATTTACATTCAGGATCAATATGTAACATCTGGATCAAAAGTTAAGAATCCAATTACAGTTGAATATTTATTTTGATAATGTTTTACAGTACATCATGTTTGTGTAAACTCTCTTATTGGCGTGCTGATCATGTGTATTTCTCAAGCGGCAACCTTCGGGGCTCAAAGTTGAAGCCCATGCGGAAGTGTCAAAACTTGTAATTCACGTCGCAACCACTGGTGGCTCCAGCAGCGAGTCATTCCCATAGACTCCCATGTAAAAATGGCCGACTTCACAGCAGAAATGAACATGTTTACAGCCTGGTACAAAAAACCACTCTGGTCTCAGATGATAGGTTCTCTTCTAGTGTCAATTGTAGGGGGTGAATTTTTTTACAACTCACTCGTTTTAATTATATTCGGACTTAAAATTACGCATAATTCTGGGCGTTGCCACTTGAGCGACAGACGGTTGACGTATCACAACGTGAGTTTCCTGCTTCCTCGATCGCCCGCCCCCCTAAACTCCGCTCGTGCTCCCCCTCTTTGTCTATATTTGGAGTTTTGGCGGACGTGACGCTGCCAACATGGCGGCGGTCGGAGCGTCCTGGAGCCTCCCACCGAGCCTCAGAACGGCTCTTCAGAAACAACCGGGTGACGTCACGGAAGCTCTGTCCATAGTTTTTACAGTGGAATTTTAATCGGAATGGGACTGCCTGATTAAAACACATTGAAATAAAGTACGTGATTGGGCTGCCCAAATTGAAGCTGGACCTCAGTGGTTACCATTTTGACCGTTATCATCATTTTGAAATGATTACTGCTGTGGACCGATGGAGGTCTGAGTTTGTGCTTATAGACAACAGACCTATTGTCACATGTCATAGATGATCGGATGTCTGGTAAGTCATGTTTGACTTGTTGGTTAAATTATGTCTTGATTCCATTCCATCGTGCTAGTAGCTCCTCCTTATGGAGGCTCAGAAGATGTGGGACTTTGTCTGCATTAGTTGGACTTTGTCTGGTGTGTCGGTTTTAATCTTGTGGTCTGGGAATTGTGCGAGTCACGCAATTTTTTCAAATTTCACACCACCTGCAAGAAGAACCTTATTGGTGTAATCCGGATTAGTACTGCTGCTAGCTGCCATTTCTTTCTTATTAGAATTCGGTGTATCATCATGTGGCAGGCTGTAAACAATGTGGTTAAGAAGTCAATCAAGTGTTGCATCCAAATCAAGTCATTTTAATCTTGGCACTGTTTCTCTGGGTCAGAAACGTCTATGATTTTTTTGGAAAATGTCATTATGGGACGGTGCCAACCTGCTTCCTGCTCCCTGGTCATTTTGGTGGGTTGTGAATATCAAAGCTGTTACATGAAGAGGCTGAAACATCAGGAAGTGAATTAGTTTGAGGTGCTGTTAGGATGGGATAGTGGAGTCTGACCATGATTAAAGTGCCCTTATCATTAGGATTAACCAAAAGGTTCAGGCACAACAAACCAACATCCAATAATTGGCAGCTTTGACTGTCTGATCCAAAAACCTGCACTTGAACACACCAGAAAGCCAACGTTTACATCACAAACCACATTACTCAGTTTGTTTGCACATTTCAGATTTGCCCCTTGAAAAAAACAGGATGATTGGTGTTTGTGTCCATATAGCAACATAGCATCTAGAACCCAGAACAGAGAGAAAAGTGGAGGAAGCAGCACATTTCTTTCAACTCAACTGCTGATTCAACATGCCTAACTGATCAAAAACGTGTATTATTTGACATTTGAATAATATTTGCAACTTTAGGCAAGGTTTTTTAACTGCAGTGGCACCGTGTGAAGATAGCGGCTGCAGCAAGGCTGACTTGCTGCATCCTATGAACCATAAACAGTCATAAAGCATTATTAGTGGCCCAGAGTATATAAAATAGTATTCCAGTTGACTGGTTCTTCCTCCTTTAGCTGCTGTGTGCCCTCCCCCTCTGGGTGTAGGAGGGGTCATGGGTTAGCAGTGTTGGGTCAGGATGTGGCCGCTGTATTTATGGCCTCCCTACGGTCCACGGTTTAATATGTCAACACAAACGAGGCAGGATGGAGTGTCTGATGACAAGAAGCATTTTTCACCGTTCCCGCCATGTACTTCTCCTCTGTCCCGCTGTTCAAGGTCCAGACACCCTTTTCTGGAATCCGCCAAGGACACACAGGTGCTCTGAACAGACATTTTAAAGGACAAACGGCCCAATAACATGCGCGACAAAGTAAGAGATGATCAATCTGAAGACTTTTCATTACTGGAGTCATGTGGAGATTCAGCTCCTAATTACTAGACTGCAAGTCCCGCTGGAATATTAATTATACAAACCCAGAGTGAGCTGCAGATCTGTTTCCTAACATGCCTATGAAAGGTACGTACAGCACTGTGCACTAAAATTATGTGAGGATGCTGTAACATAAAATCAATATTAGTCACGTGTGAAGGTTTCAGGCATCCCAAACGAACACATATCAGCACAGTGCTGATTTATTTACCATTTTTCCTTGTAATCTTTCTTCTTTTTGTCATGATTAGTTTAATTCAATAAGATGTTGATCAAACAAAGACCCCGCCCCAGATAAGATAATTATTTTGTTTATGTAAAATTTGGAGAAAGGAAAGCACTGCATTCCAGCATAAGAACCTGATCCCATCTATGAAGCACGGTGGTGGTAGCATCATGGTTTGGGGCTGTTGCTGCATCTGGACCAGGATGGCTCACCATTACCAATGGAACATCAGTGAATTCTGAATTATACCAGTGAATTCTAAAAGAAAATGCCAGGACATCTGTTAAAATCTGCTGCAATGTTTCATGATTCATATTTATGCAGAAATTATTTGCTCAAGAACCAGATATCCTGCCTTTATCCTCCATTTTATACCATACAGAAGAAAAAAGACTAAAGACTTTTCTGTCTTTCATCTGCCCTGCAATAATCAATAGTTGTTTTATTAACAATGGATCAAATGTGTAATGTGAAGGAGGTCGCTGCTGTGACAGACCCAGAGAGTGCCATTCCCCCTGTAGTCCTTCTCAGCCCTGGTTCACTGCTTTCATTCACGTCTTTTCCAGGTGGAGGGAGCTTTTTTAGTAAACAAGCTGTAGCTGGAGCAGACTGACAAAATTAGCACTTGCCTAGTGAACACAGTGCAGCATTTGGTGGCTAAACAGTCAGAAATTTCCCCGAGGAGTTGATGATGACCAAACAGAGCCTGAAATGAGATTCATCTGAAAAAGGAAATGCTTCTGAATGAAAGCTTTTCAACTTAAGAGGACTTGTATATCCCTGCTGGAGTGATTTTTTTTATTCTGCTTTAGTTTTAGGAGACATTGAGCGTTTCACAGCCAGCTCATTTCCCTTCTGTGCATCCCAGTGACCAACACTGGGCCCTGTTTAAGCTGCTTTACCCTGACCACCCCTTGCTGCTTCTTCTGCAGCCTGCCTCCACACCACCTCCTCCTTTTCATGCTGTGTCTGACTGAATATTAAAAAAATTTGAAACGTTTATTAGTCCCACAATGGGGAAATTGCTTAAGGCAGCCCAGCAAAGAGCGCCACACACCAGTGAGTACACTGGAGGCTACATAATAAAGTGTCTTGCCCAAGGACACACAACAGTGACTAGGGAGGAGTTGGGATCGAACCTGCCACTGCTCTCCCAGCCTTAGGT
Organism: Parambassis ranga; assembly: GCF_900634625.1. Taxonomy (NCBI): domain Eukaryota; kingdom Metazoa; phylum Chordata; class Actinopteri; family Ambassidae; genus Parambassis; species Parambassis ranga. The sequence goes on along the minus strand of NC_041041.1, from coordinate 1,749,306 downwards.
GTGTGTTACAGTCTCCAGATTCACAGGTATGTGGATATAAGGAGTTCTCTGCACGGACATACTAACATCCAGACTTGGACTTCAGACTTGGACGGTGAGCTGTGTCCGCTGGCTCTGCATTGAGTTAGATTTGTTTGAGGGCTGCACCTTGTCTCCAGTCCTGTTTGTGATTTTCTTTGCACATTTGGAGGTGCAGCTTACAAGGTTGTTTTTCAGGTACGGCCATCTTGGCAGAGAGCCTAAGGCTTACCCAGAACTTGCTAGCCTGCGGGAGCCTGCAGATCCTCCAGGACGTATGGGTGTCTCCGCTCTCCATGTTGCTACTGCGACTCCTGCAGATTAAGTGGTCTTAAGAATGGATGGATGGATGGTAGCAGTCCCACATCTGTGACTGATTATACTGTCTTTAACCCAGAACTGAGCCATGCCATCAAATACTGACTGCACATGAAAGCAAAACTAAAGAAAGTTTTGTTCCATTCTACAGAGTTACAGGTAATTCCTTGCTTGTGGAAATTTAAGTCCTCACAGCTTGTGCGGTGGATTAACAAGCTACATCACTGTGCAGCTGATGGACACGGTTTCATACCAAAAGGATAGAAGAATCTTTGAGCGTTTAGTTGGGCTGTTGTGGACATCTGCTGCCTTGTTGTGTTGTTGCTCTGCAGCTTGTTTCAAACGTGTTGACTGATGCTGCTGGTTGAGGGGGATCTAATGTTTTAGGCGGTTCGCAGATGTAAAGTCGCTTTCGTGCTTACAAAGCACACACAAGCACACAGGCTCTGCACGTTTTAAACATTTGGTAATTTATATGAAATGAACCTGTGTGACACAGGGTTAGAGTTATGGAATCAGTATGCAATCTGCAGATAAGTTATGGTCCTGGAGAGGAGGGGGGAGGTCATTGATCTGTGGGGGCAGGCCCGTAGTCGGCCTTCTCCCCATGAGAGAGTGCAGAGACGAGCAGGGTCTCATTTCCCCTCCTCACCCCCTCCCCTCTGTGCCTTCTCTGATTAGTGACGGTAAAAATTGACTTTCTGTCTGCTCACAGAATGATCCGTGCACATTCTGTGAATTAGGTTTTACATCACCGTGATGCTGGGTAGATTTAGCATTTTAAACTTCACTCTTGGCCTCTGTGAGTGATGATTGCTGCTCTTATAAACAATGGTCGGAGAGGAGGCTGCTGCACTATGCTCTGGCCTGACCGAGGAGTAACGGGCTCTCTTATACAAGGGGCCGAATTTATAACTCCTCATTTCTATTCTGTGCTTTGTAAAACATACATTTGACATGCACTGCTGTAATTTATGGAAACATGTATAAAAAGCCCGCCACTGATGGCATGTTCTGAGTGTCTTTTAAGTGTTTTGTGTTTGTCTTGTAAACTTAAAACAACTGTACGTAACGTTTGCCTCCCCCTGCTGCCAATGAGAGTAACTACACCATTGAAACCAAGGTTTTATTGGTTTCTTTTATGCTGCTTATAGGATGGATCGTAATGGCTTGTTTTGCAGCACTTTTTTTGTTTTTGACACTTCAGTGTGGACTTACTGCTTAGAAATGAGAGGAAGCATCACTTATTGCTGAAACAGCAGCTCTCAACTCTCTCTTCTTCTTCTTCTCCTCCTCCTCTTCTACCTCTCATCAATCCATGTTAAATAATTTAAAACCACTGATGCCCGTGTCATTGTAATTTTATGATGTATATGCTCCTTTTCTTTTTATACATGATGATTCCACCTCTAAAGTGATTGTACCTCTCTCATTATCTGAGTTTTATCTAATGCTTGTGCTATCCATGAAGCTGTATAGGTAATAATCTAATTTTTTTTATCTCTTGGCAATTATGTAATTATGACAATCTTCCAGCAAATGTAGTGTACAGGGTGAAGGGTTTAGTTTGGTGCGGCTGAGTGATTAAAATGTGATTATTACCGGGGGTTGCTGGATGCTGGATGCTGCTGTCCCGACGAGGTGATGTGTCTCTAGAGCGTCAGGGGTAAGCAACCCATTAAAGTGTTGCTTAGATTTACACAGCAGTTAAAGCCAGACCGCAGGTCAGAGCTGAGTGGGCTTTTGGAGTGTGCGTGTAGAAGCTCAGACACACACACGCTGCAGCATGCGTGTTTTCAGCATTTTTTTTTCAGGCACTAAAAAGGTCAAACACGGAAAACTGTGGAGGCAGAGAGCGAGGTGTAGACAGCAGGTTACCTCTTCATCTCCCTCGTCCTCGCCACATCATGCATCACCGTGTGTCTTATCTTACACTGGTGAAGAGAGTGGGATGCTGATTCATGCTGGCAGAAATGGATCAAGCAGAAAGGAGGGAGAGGCAGAAAGAGAAGAGGCCCTAAAATGGCTCTGAATGTGTGAAAAAGCAGCCTGCCAATACCGGCCGTAAAGCTTAAGCGACAGCAGGCACAAACTCATGAATCAGTGTGACATGATTGTGGAGTTCAAGATGGCAGGGACAGGTTGCAATCAAAGCAATACCTAAGGCTGTGCTAGTTTAGAAATTATTTTCCTTATTTCCAACCATGAGAGTGGATTATTGATGGTCAGGATTACAGAATGTGACGATCAGCATCTTTATCAGCTTTAGCTGTATCTTCACCTGAAACATCACACTTTCAATAATGATACTGAATAATACTGATTAGTGGTTTTGTGCAGAAGCGTGTACCGTGCTGCTGCTTCTGCAAACATGGATTAACAAGGGGGATTATTAAAGGCAGGTTGTGTCATTCTCCTGCACATTTACGATGGATGAATAAAAAAATGTAAGAGGTGGCTCACAAGTTATACTTTGTCACCTCATTTCTGTGTGTGGAAGATTTTTGATCAAGGAGGTTTGCTTCTGTTCGTCATCCATGTTACTCCTGCATCACCTCCTGCCAACGATTCTTTTATTTTCGGCCGTTGCCCAGAAGAGAGGAGAACACATAAGAGGCCCCTGCTCAACATATTTATCCACAGAACATGTCTCATTGATGTGACACCTTCAGATAATTCACTAATTTGCACAAGTGCTGTGCAAACAAAGCCACCTGTGTCTGAATTGACTCATAGCGTTGCTTGAGCTTATGCGAGGTAGACAAAAATGTCTGACGTTAGAAATTCTTCTGCACTTCCAGCATCTGTCTGGCTGCAGCTGATCGGTCCTTGTTCTGCTTGTTCACAGCTCGGCAAATGACACCTGAGGAGGTTGATCTCTAACATTTAAACTAACTCCAAAACAACTGCTATCACATGTGTCAGATAAACATCTACAGTCGGCTGCAGACTGTTCACAGACATAAATAAATGATTAGTTTATGATGACAGCGTTTACATCCTTTCTGTGTGTTCTGTACGGCACATCTCCTGTTAAAAGAAGCACCTCAGGTAGTTTGAAGATGGAGTGCATATAGATTAATGTTGCCGTTGATGGAGCACCCAGTGGGAGTGTGATTGTGAGGTGTTTCCAACAGCTTGCCTTCTCATCTAAATCTACTGAAACCTCCTACAAGCCCACAGGGAGACAGGAATATACAGCCTGCCAGGAGAAGACAATAGAGAATGGCCAGAAGAGTATCATCTCATCAATCTCTGGCTCACTTTGCGGTTTCTCTCTCCTGCTGAAGCAAAAAACCGTTTTCATTTCAGTCTCTAAATCATCAAGTTATCGGCTTTCATTTAGCTTCATTTTCAGAAGGAGAGGGAGCTCCTGTAAAGCTGCTGCAGATGGACAGAGGTTTCAAGGCTCCTTTAGCTAATTGTTTTAAATCTGTGTAGTCTGACAGCTTCCTTTTAACCCTGCAGTCCGCTGTAGACATACACCATGTCACCAGTGTATTTTCTCCATGTTTATTTAAAGTCTAGACATTTGATCACTGTGCGACCTGCAGACGGACTCCCTGCTGCTAATGTGCTGGCATATAAAAGTGTGGCCTTAATGTCAAGGATACTCAATCTTCTACTTTCAAAACAAAAATGAATTGTCTCCTGGTCTCTTGTTCCTTCTGTGGCTTGCTGAGCATAGCATCGATGCAGTTAATGAGAGAATGCACAGCAGGGATGAGGCGGAGAGAATTACAACTTGTTGGCCTAGATTAGAAATCTATAAACAATTCCTCAAGAAGCAGCAAGACTTCCTGTTTCCCAGACACCAAAGCCAGCCGTACCCTTGAAAAGTGAACAGAAGGAATGGAGCAGCTTATTCTCAAAGTTGTTCTTTCCTTTCCCTCCCTCTCCTCCCGCACCCTGCCTCTGTTGACTTAGACATTACCTTGAATTGCAAACATTGTGTGTTAATATACCGTATAATGTGACACTAAATATGCAGATCTGTACAGCACAACACCTGATTTCACATCTGAGTGTCAAAGTGCCATCTGTGGGGTCACCTGGTGGCCCTGGTCTGATGTCATGGCGAGTGCCGGACAGAAACATGGAAAAGGAGGGAGAGGGAACAAGAGGGAGAGAAACTGTGAAAGAGAAAACAGAGGCAGGGAGGTCACGACACCCCCTCATTGTGTCTGCTTACAGAGAGGAGGCTCAACTTTTCAAACACATGGTGGTGTTTGAAAGTTTGTGACTGCTTTCTAATTGTCAGTTTCTGCCTGAATGTGAACAAAACATTAACAGATTTCCTGAGAGCAGACAAAGAGAGACCGTCAGAATGAGAATCCGGTGTCGGTTATTGTCCTGTTTTATTCAAACAACAGGGATCTATCATAGGCGGCACGGTGGTCGCCTCACAGAAGGTTCCAGGGTCGATTCTGACTGGGGCCTTTCCACGTTCTCTCTCCTGGACTGGTAACCTGTTAGCTGGGATAGGCTCCAGCCCCCTGTCACCCTGCACTGCAGGACGGAGCAGGTTCATAGATAATGGATGGATCATGGTTTAGTTGCTGGGAGGTCAAGGAGGTCACAGCAGATACTGAAAGCAAAGCTTCACATACTTTGACCACTCACGCAAATGTCATATTGGATCATTTTCATGAAGAAAAAATGACCAAGTCTCATATTTCCGTTCGTTTAATTAGGTCCTCTTTGTCAATCGGCACAGCTCGGGCTTGCAGTTTGTCAGCTGTCAGCACATTTTCACTGCCTGTCCAAAGACACCGAGGGAAGATCGGTATCACTGGCGTCATGGCCCAGTCTTGGGGGCAGAGTTAGCACAGCAATCCAGGGCCGAAGGAAACAGAAGCCCCAACGTATACGACCACATCTCCCTTCCTCAGGGGGGCTTCTGACCACCACGCAGGACCGGCCGGCTCAAGGTTGAGAACAGTTTAAGTTCCCAGAACAAACCGTAGCCAGTTCACTCCGCCCAGATACAGTGATAACATCTCGGTAGACTCGATAGGCAAGGCCACCGAGTGTAAAAGGGCGATGTGTTGGGTCATATTTGCAGAAATATTAAATATTTAAAAGGGTCCAAACTTTACAGTACCATTGTATTTTATATGAGACAAACAGTACAAATATAGGAGACGCTGGCTGGGAGTAAATGTCTGGACAGAGAAAAGGAGCAGCAATCATCTGCTTAAATCTGCACTGAGCTGCTTAAGCTGCAGAGCTGAGGGGTGTGAGAGGAACCGCTCAGCAAAGCCTCAGAAATAAGAGGCCGCTGCTGAATCAATGAGCTGCAATTACCAAGTTTCTGCAGTAATTGCAGCAAATCTTGTATTATCAGAACTGCTTTAGTTTCCATCCATTTTGTCCGCTTATCCGAAGTCTGGTCATGGTGGCGGCAGGCTAAGCAGGATATCCCTCCGAACAGCGTTCTGCCTGGAGGATTCTTAGATGTTCCCAGGCTACATGAGATACGTGGAGCACCCTCCTCCTCCCAGCTAGTGAACATCCTCAGACAAGTAATTGGGAGTGTTTGTTGTAATGCATTTTAAAGTGTTATTTCTAATAACACTGACTATGCCTTTGGAGGCCATATACTATATCACTATTTTAATCCTTGAAAGTTTTCTTTAGAATAATGTCAGAAATAGAGAGTGAGAGGAAGAGGGCATCTGAGCGACTGTTTGTGAGAGGAAACATCTGTGTGTGTGTGTACTGTATATCTGTGTATTTTGTTCTGCGTGTGGGAAATTGGACGACAGCACGTTTGCCACTGCAGTGCCACTCCGCTGCTCTGGAGTGGCACTGCAGATGGATGTCTCTCAGATGCTTCAGTGAGCATGCCAAGTCGCCAGCTTAAACAGATGCTAAACACACATATAAACTGCAGCCGCTATCTGCTGTAACTCTGCTGAGCGAGGATCCACTTCAGCACGCAGTCTCACAGGAAACAGTCTTACAAGATAAAAGCAAAGACCAAGACCAAGTCTGATTGATGATCTATCACTTGATGACATCCAGGGCCGACTGCCATTTGTCTTTTAATGCTCCTGTGTACCAGGGGGTAAAACATCAATGCCACACCTGTCCCAACGCTTGAAACATATGTGCTTTTTTATCATGTGTTCACATTGACAGCGTAAAATATAAGATAAAAAAACGGTATAGAACTTCTGTGCTATTTTCTAATTATGTGCAGTCAGGTGGAACGTTTTTTATGTAGCTGGAACCAGGTAATTAAAAGCATGTTTCTGTATGCGGGCAAACACATGTCAGCGGTTCAAACGTCTTTTTCTGTGCATACAGTGTCTGAATGTTTGTGCTCAGTAGCTCATTAACATTCAGTGCAAACCACAGCAGAGCCTACAGTTGTGCCCAGTGATGTGCAGCTTGCAGAAGTAAAAGTTGAGCTGGGGCAGATGAGGTAGAGCCGAGCCTGACGAGATGAGGAGCCTCAGAACAGACGCATCAGAGAGAATGAGCGTGTTTGATTTTGGTGATAATGTGACGTCCCCTCCGGTTGTAGGCCCATCAGAAAGACTTGTAGTAAAAAGTTTCCCTTACTCAGCAGTTTTTATATTCTCTCATGTCCAATGGGCATTCTGGCACATTCATGCACCTGTTTTTATGTTTTGTTGTAAAAACGATGCTGCTTTCAGAAGGTGGACATAAACACACGTTTGAAACGCACCTTGTCTTTTGCTTCTCCAGCCATTCATGCTGGTGGTATTGTAGTCCTGGTTATATTTCAGCCCCCTCTATATCACCATAGCAGCTGATAAAAACATGACAGGCTGAGAGAGGAGAGAATCATTCATTGAAAGAAATGAAAGCCGTAGGTGGGCAGCAGAGCTGTACAACATCCGTTAGTAGTGCTGTTTGAGTTTTATAATCCTGGTATGTTCTTTTGAATAATATATTTGCATAGATTTTCAGTCTTTATTTTAATTTTAAAAGAAAAGAAAAAAGCCCTCTAGTGCGACAGTTTTCCTCGTTAACTCACAATACATTTTATACCCAAGTAGAACATGTGACACGACGCGGTCAGAGGAGCGTTCACAGGTGGATTTGTTTTGCACTGATTTGTGACGGCTGAAAAAAGGCACGATGGTCCTTCCAAATATATTCACTGTCAAGTGTCTTCTCCTGACCAGCTGTTGGACATTTGTATGCTCCAAGCAGGCAGGGCTCCAGAGCTGCCCATGGCCGCCACACTGGAACAGATGTCACACCTGGTTTGTGTGATCTCTGTTGTGGGGGTGACCTCTTGGTCTCTAAGCAACACGCGTGTCCCTGATGGCCCCTGCAGATACAGGAGTGTGTGTGTGTGTGTTTGCATGTGCATGCAGGCAGTGACTGTGTATTAAAGTGTAAAAAAATGTAGCTGTAGATGCCTTCTTAGGCTTTTGTTTAAGGGGATATATAACTAGTCTGGTTTCTAGTCCCTTATCATGTTATAAGGGGGTTTGCTCCACCCCTGCCTGGTTCAGTTGAACTCCTGTTTTTTTTATAATTGTATGATTGGACCTCGTTTTGCTGTGGTATCCTCACACCTAGAGAGTTTCCATACTATGATAAGTCGCGTTGTCTGGGTTCAGGCAGGCTCCAGTGTAGTGAATGTAATAGCGATGGAAAGAGCTGTTTCTCAGCTTTCAGAATCCGTTGAGATTTCTTTCAATAGTGCGAACATAACCAGCACCGGCACCGGCAACAGCTCCGTTTTAGGAGGGTTAAGGAAAAGTGAAATGTCTTTGTGGTATTTTCAGATGAATAGTAAAGACACATTAACTTCCAACAAGTGTTAACTGTAAGACCATGTGTGCGTTTAGATGATCTCTGATAGGCAGAATCAGACCAGTCAAGCATCATGGCTACAGGAAATAATCACATACATTGGAAACATTATGAAGCTGCAATGAAACGGGTGCAGCCACTTTAGATATAAATAAAACATCTCCCGACTTTTCCTCATCCCCCTCAAACCCCTCTAGACAATGAAGGTATTCCTGGTTGTCATCTTACTGTTACTAAGAAAGCCTTGGAAATCCTTTTTCCCAGCCCTCCACCCCCAAAGACACACACATATACACACTGATACAACACTAATCTCCCTCTCACAGTCTCTAATGGAAAGGATTCAGCTGAGTAGTTTCAGGGGAGAAGCAAAAAAAAAGTGGAATGCAGAGTGAGGGACGGTATGTGTTCAGAGTGCAAGGACACAAAGGGAACAATGGAGAAGCTAGTTTGTATGACAAAAATCATACAGGCATGAGACGAAGAGGCAAAGGTAAGAAGGAGGAGGCAGCAGCAGGAGGAAAAAGAAGAGAAAAGCCACCAGGAATGGCTTAGCCGTCTCATTTCACCGTGCACTTGAAGAGAAAACACTTCTCAGAACTTATCTGCACCTACACACAATCAGGGATTACTCCTTCTATCCCCACACAATGTCAGCCTATGAGACGGCTCTGCCAGGCTTGCCCAGCAGTGATAACACACACATACATCACATGTGGTGTTGTGTGGAAACAGCAAAGATGACATGCATCTTTGCCTGTGTTGTGTTGTGTTGTGTTGTGTGTGTGTGTGTGCAGCTCCACCCCTTCTGTGCGTGGACACAGCGCTCTGGATTTAGGAATGCGTGGGCTTGCAGAGAGCAGGGAAGGTCACTGGGAAAATGTAAATGAGTTGCATGAATCAGCCGATCCAAATGTAGGCTGTGCATTAAGTTACATAAAGGCCACGTAGCAACAAACGAGGATGCTGCTGAAGGTGACTGCTCACAGCACGGACAGTAACGAGACGTCAAACGCAGGCAAAGACAAAAATAGCTAACGATATAAATATAGAAATGATAAACATTCGGCCTATGATAGAGATTTGAATTCTGTCGGCCTATCACGATAATGCCTGTTGATGAGCCACTTGACGTTGTTTCCCAGCCTTTATTGAAGCACGCCACATGTAAAAATTAGCGTGGATTAGCGTGTTTTACCTAAAGAAGAAGAAAATAAAAGAAAAGGAGGAAGTGGCTGAGTGAGACTGGAGCAGCTTGCAGTCGTTGGCGAAGGCTGAAAGCTGAAAAGGGAGACCGTTGGTGACGTGGCCTTGTTGCTGTCGGATTAGCAAGCAATAAATTGTGTGCTTAGCTTCTGTGCCGTTGCTTTAAAATGTCCTGTTTAGCTGCAGATTGTTGGATGTAGCCTCTGTTTGAGTATAAAGGGGAAGCAGCACCCAGGTAAACACCTTTACCACCCAGACCGCTTCACTCAAACATAAGATAAGATAAAACTTTATTAATCCCGAAGGAAATTCTTGTGCCAGAGGTATCAAGTTACATTAAATGCAGTTAAGTACAGAGTATAAGTGTCACTATAATCCAAATCAGTACAGTACGCAGTATGAGCACAGTATATATGATACATGGATACAGATATGGAGATGTAAGGTGCTAAGTAATACAAATATAGAGCAGTGGAGGGAAGGACAGTGATGCCTGACATGATTATCCAGCTCTTCTCCCTACAGAAAGGGGAGGAGTTATACAGGCAACATTTGATGTGGACAGATTTGTTCAAGCAAGTGAATGACTGACAAGATAAGTGTGTGTGAGTGAGCGTCAGTGTATATGAAGAGGAAACAAGTGATCCAGCGTTGGATGTGGACATGTGTGGATGAAACGAGTGGCCTGTATAGCGATGTGTGTGAGTGTGAGGCGGATGAATGAGTGAGTGTGGTGTTTGTGACTGACTGTCACTGACAGGGCTGCTTCGTCACTAGTCCTTAGGTTTGTTTTGTAAGTCAACAAAGGAAGAAAAGAAACCTTGTTTATACCTCGATGTTGTTCTCTCTGAGATCTTCTTGATTTTCAAATGATGTTAAAACTTTCAGATAAACTCTTAACCTCATGAGAATGCTCCACTTCAGGAGGAATGCTCCTGGTGGGCCTTAAGGTCGTACAGGGGACGCAACAAAACCACATTGCATAGACACACAACACACTAACCTGATTTGTGTGTCTGTCTGCATGTGTATCTGCTCTGTGTTTACCTAAGTGCGGGAGCCCTTTAATGAGATCTGGCTTGAAGAATGGTCTGCATATATGGCCTGACACCCATTGGTTTTAATATAGGACATATTGACTAGCACAATATGATGAATATACAATATAATCACATGATCATCACAGCCGCTTTCTTTCCCTGGACTCACAGATGGAATTACTGTGTGTGTTCGAGTTGTGTTTCTGTTACCGGCGGCTCATTATCCGGATGTCAGAGCCAGCCTGAGAGGGAATCTCCTCTCCACAGCCTCACTGACACAAAGAGATGAAAACAATACGACGGTGATTTGGAATGAACACAGAGGCAAACCCACGCTTATGTGTGTGTGTGTGTGTGTGTGTGTGTACCTGAACACACACGTTGGCTTATTACTTCTTTTGTGTTGTTAACTTGGCCTCAGCATGAGAAAATAAAACATGAATAGTGTAATGAAAAAACACATATTACTGTAAATTAGCAGTTTGTTGATAAAGTGATGTTGTGTTCTCCAATTGTCTGCACACATTGTGAAAATGTGTTTGTACTCCTAATTCTTTGGGTCACAGTGGAGCTCGTATCCCGTGACAGAGTGATGGTGACGGTGAAACATCCAGCTGACGCCTCAGGTGGTTCAGATGTTGTACAAAAACTGCATGAGCTGACCTTTCTGAAGATCCCCGCTGCTCATCTGTCTGACGAGGTGTTACAGAAAAATACATTTAGAAAAAATGTGTATGTGATCATAACAGTCCTCACACAGCTGTGTGTGTGTGTTCTGCCACGGAGATTTGACTTTGATATTGTGAGCCCCTTCTCATTCATTCCGTCGGTCAGTTATACTGAATAGTAAGAGGCACCGTGCATGTTGTAGTGTGGCAGTCAAAAAGCATATTGTGTATTTTTATATTTCATATAAATGTGATTAAATAAGAGATTTCTGTGGCTTTGTTGTTTTAAGAACTGTGGAATAAACACCACAAATAATAAATAGCTCTTCAAAAACTTAATAACCCTAATGTCTGTGGCATTTAACTGAACCGAAGATCAGTCTGTAAAAGCCTTATTATTAGTATTAGTATTAGTATTAAACTGCTTTTTGAACCAGGAACGAGCGACACGGGACAAAAACCGCATGACGCGCATGCTGTCCTACCTCAGCCTGAATGGACTCTGTTTATTACAAGGCGCCACCTAGCGGTTTGGAGGACAACAAACAAGCCGGGTTAAGCTGTAGATTGAAAATAGGTCTGAACGTATGCAGCTTAAAGGCGATGTGGGTTCAGTCCTGCTCTAGCTGGACTGACTCTCTCTGACTCTGCTTTTATTTCAATAAAAACTCAGTTGTATGGTTCAGAAACCTATAAATATTTAGCCCTGTGTTATTTACCTTGTTTGTAGTTCATACTCACATGAATCAGCTTTGAGGCATTGTTCTTCTTTTCTCTTGTAATGAGACCAAGATGAGGAGGAGGAACCTTCCAGCAGTACAAAGTCAATGGGCAGCCATGTTACTGCTTCCCCTGGTGGGCATGGTTTACAGGGGGATGACGCACTGCTCTCTGTCTCATCAATACTCAATGCACCATGTTTTCTCTTACTGGTTATATTTTGTTCGTTAAACCTTCAGAAACTGTTTCAGAGATGATGCTTGTGGCTTGATTTAAATATGACTTGATAGACTGTAATGTAGCTGGTTTGTAGTGAAGCGGCTGTGATTCGGTGTGTTTATGTATTTTCTCCTGCTGTGCCTGTAAGCAGAAGGCTCTCAGTGCTTCTGCATAGGACTGTCTCAGCAGGCGGTCGAACACAGCATGATTTACTCTAACGACTAACTGCACTGCATATAACACACACACACACACACACACCTGTGCATGCACACAAGCACGCGTGCATTCAAATGTATTGTTTGCTGCTGACTGGCTCCTCAGGACAGGAGGGATACTGTGGGAGCCTGATCACACCAAACACCCCTATGTGCACATAGTATGTGAATAATATTACCAGTAAACAACACTTAGTCTTACAAGTTATTACATCAGCCACACACACACACACACACACACACACGTCAGCTGACTATGTACATGTACTACAGATTCCTAAGATCTTAACAACGGGAAGCATGTGTGCTGAATGTTTAAGTCACGATGCAGGTGCCACATTAGAGGTGAGCAGGGAAATCTGCCCTTTCCTTTAACTGTTCGTTCGCCTTCCTACTCTGTATGTCCAAGAGTTTAACTTCAGCATCATGGCTGTATTTTGTCCCATGGTATGCTTGTGTTGATCTGTTTCTGGCACCCTGCTTTTCCTCTCTCTCTCTCTCTCTTCAAAGGCTTCCTTCTACTGCGCCATACTGCACTCTCTCTCTCTCTCTCTCACACACACACACACACACACACACACACACACACACACAGAGGTACTCAGCAATAGGACTAGCCCCAGGGGGTCAGAACAAAGTCGACGCTGTTGATCGAACCTGTGGCGAGAAGTAAGAGGAAGGTTTGCCTGGGGGAAGAATAGCACAGTGTACAGCGGAATTTTCTCTTTATGGTGAGTATCCACCAAGCGGCAACCCCTCCGGGGCTGAGGAATGAAGCCCATGCAGAAGTGTCAAAAACTGCAGTTCCTTGTGCAGCCTCTGGGGCTCTGTTGCCAGGGAATCGATCCCCACTGATGTTAAAACGTCTAACTTTAGAGCAGGATTACAGCCGGGTACACACACGGTTTGAGTCTCTATTGATAATTCTATACATTTTCATAGATCATTGCCTGTTCCTGGATTAACTGGGGGTTAAGATGGACTCAGGCATAATACATATATTTTTCACAGTCTACATACTGTACTGTACACTGCAAAAATGGAGGAGAAGCTTGTTCTGGCAGCGTCTGTGTTGAATAAATAATGACACAAAGACAGAAATCCAGATGGAAGCACATCGGCTCTGTGTGCTGTTTTTATTGTATTGTTGTCATGGAAACGATACCCACCAGTGATATCTGTCAGGAAAAATGACACGGACCTTTATGCAAGATCCATAGATCATCCAGTGGTTGTTAAAGTGGGGCAGGGCTCTGGTCACCGTGGCTCCTGCATTGCTGTGGAGAATGTTAGCCTCTGAGAGCCCTCCGGACAGCCCAGGACCCCGTGCCCTTACCTGCCGGTCCAGCCAGGAACAGAAAAACACAGCTCCTTAGATAGATGGCTACAATATGGCTACAGAGAGGAGGAAAACCCGTCTCCATGTTTAGCTATAGCCACACAGTACAGTGCAGGTACAGAGTGAAGCTGTGGCTCCTCCAGACACACATGTCCAGGTCTGTTCGCTGGTAAAGCAACAGAGGGTTAACCACAAGTGAAGCTGCTCTGGGCTCCTCTATACTTTCAGACTACAGCTGGGAAGTTTTAGCAGGAATGCATAACCGAAATAAAGTATTCCATCCAAGATAACATTTAAAGTGACGTGAGCCTTTTAAAGTTATTATTCATTGTTTAAAGAAGAGAGAGAGAGAGAGAGAGAGCTGTGAAACTCAGACATGAACAAAGAATAAAAGAACTGCTCCAACCAGACCCAAGTGACATAGGACTATCATAGGACTGCTGTCTGTGGTTAGATATGGTAGATCATTCGTTCAATTTTTACCTGACAAATAACAGCTATACCCTGTGGATTCGCATGGGTAAGCTGAGATCTGCAAATATTAAATAAATTACCAGAAGTCCCCAGGTAAAACTAATCCCATGTGAATAAGACAAAAATGAGAATTCATTAAATGTCAGAGACAAAGTGAACCCAACATTTTTAGCAGACGGACTGCATGCACGAGGCAGGACGTGTCTCCTGACCGGCTGCCGTCCACACCTGCACACTTGCAAAAGTTGTTGCAGGTGCGTTCGGCACTGTGCAGTTAAGATTACAGTGTTTGAGACTTTGTGTTTATAGGAAAACAAATTCCTGCGTATTCAGCTCCACGGTGTCAAGCTGTGTTTGTTTATCTCGGTGTTGATAGTCAATGGCATCATGTTGCTCAGGAATCAATAGAAAAGGTTGAAAGGTTCGGATGATCTTTTCTCGGTGGCATTAAGCCGACCTCTCATCTCAATCGCTTTCATCTGAAAACAAACAACGGCATTATCACCAATTACGGCTGTGATTAGTGTGTGGACCTTATTGGAGTGGAGGCACAGGGAAAAACATCGGTGCTATAAAGAAGAATATGGGCACACTGCTAACAACACTGTCTTTGTTGTTTGTCATGCGTCAACGAGAGCAGTGTTTCACATCATGCTGCTGCTGATATCAGTAAACAAATATCTGCATATGAATTGCAGGAAGCCATCTGGTTTCTGTTTAAAGTCTGAGCAGTAGTTTACATTTGAGCAGGGTTTGCTTGTGAATGTGGATACAAGCAGTTTCTTACTGTAATACTTAGACATCTACTGGGACCTTTGTTGCATACATCTGCAGGCCTGTGTGTCCACACCAGCAGTGTCCTGGTCTGTGTGATCAGCACGTTTGGTTGTTTTGCTTTTTTCAGTGTCACTAATGTAACAGTGGCTCCTGAAGGTAGATGGAGAGAAACCAGTCAAAGGGTTTCCAGTAGCTGCTGATCAGTCGTCCACAGCAGCTTGGAGGAGTCTGAGTCCATTCCTCAGTACAGAGCAGCTTCAGGTCTGACATGTTGCTGGGTTTCCTCACATCAGCTGCTTGTTTCAGGTCCTTCCACAACATCTCAGGTGGATGAAGGTCAGGACTTTGACTTCAGAACATGAACTCTGTTCTTCTGGAACCGTTCTTTTGTAGAACCACTTGTGTGTTTGGGCTCGTTGTCTTGCTGCTCTTTCTCTTCAGATGTCCTGACATTTCCTTTAGAATTCACTGCTGTCAGTCACAACCCAACAATTATATTTTTGTCCACAAAACACTTTCCCAGCAGCCTTCTAGCTTGTCTTGCTTTTGAAGTAATCATTAGCGGAGCTCTCCTAGGGAGGATAACAATTGGTAGTCATTATGATTGACCAGCCATGTTTGTTAATGTTCCTTCACTCGGATTCAGAATGAATTTCATTTATTTCACATTTTTTGGTACATTTCTCTGAAATACTGTACCTTACATAAAACATACCTGCTGTGTTTAATAGTCAAGCTGTGCCTTAAATTCACATCTCAATAATGCATACAAGAGAAAATGTTTTGTGTTGTCTGCGTATGGCTGCTGCTTGTGTACTCGGTGTCTGTGTGTGAGGGGAAGAAACAGGGATTTAACACAAAGCAGAGTGTATTTTATGTAACAGTGCGAAGTAGATCAGAGAGCAGAGCATGACCTATTTTTGGGGCTCCATGGAGACGATGTTTCTGTTCCATGCACTGGAAACCATGACTTCTGCACTTCATAACCACTTCACAAAGCTTACAGTGAAGGAGGAGGTTAAGCTGTGGTGGGCTGACTCTTCTAGGCAGTTAGTGGAAGGTGCAGCTATTATGACAAATTGATTACCAGACATTTGAGTGTCAGATGACAGCAGAGGTGTTTCCTCCTTGTTGTTGTTGTTGGGGTGATGGAAGTGTCTCCTCTGGGCCAAAAGAAGAGCGACGTTAACGCTTCTTTGAACCTGAAGAGAAACCTCCTCAAGCTAGACATCATCTCACCCTGAAGTGTTCAGCAAAGAAGAAACATGCAGCCAAGCCTGTTGACAGAGCTGTATTTAATGCAGGCACATACTGTACCACTGCTACTTTGAGAAATGCCCAACATATTTCCCTAACTACTGCCATCCACACACACACACACACACACACGACCTCACTTCACCCACAGTGGGATCATTAGGGCTGTTTGATGAGTAAGTGGAGAGACCACGAGCAGAAAAAGTTTATCTCCTCAGGCAGAGAGCTGCCTGGCATTTAGCCCAATCTCTACCCCCCTATCACCACTCTGGCTGTGCGAGTGTTGGAGTGTGTGAGGGAGCTTTACTGTATCTTTACTGGAAATAACTTCATTGTTTCAGGACCTGTGGTGAGTGCTTGTTTAAGCAGATATATATACTGCATTTTGTGTTTCAGGATTATAAATGTCTTCTTGTCTGGTTGGAGGACATTGATCGGATCTTACCTGTTATAATTAAGGCTCTCATGTATATTCTTTCTTACTGTCAACCAGCAACAGCAATTAATTGATTCCACTAACAAGTATCAGAAGTGTAGCTAAAGCCTCGTATAGATTTTTTTTTCCCATGTGCCATAACCTTTTACAAACACATGACAGTAATGGGCCATTAAGTTGACATTTTTCTTTCTTACAATGACATTGTTAATTTTAAATCAATCCCACATTCATTATCCAACTGCTTTATTGTACATTATATATTCTGAAAAATGTATGTGAATGTAATCCTCAGCTGAATATAGATCCACAACCAGGATGGTGATGATGATTCTCCCCTGTGAATGTGAACAGGGAACGCTGAACAGGTCCACACTAGCATGAGCAAAGAAACTCGTTCAGTGTTTTTATATATTTATGCACAAGTGGACAGTTACATGTCTTGTTTTTGGAGTGGTCTGGGTGGTCTGGATCGGGGTATGAGGTCTGATTCATACGCACTCTGACTGACTGTGGTTTTGTGGAATCTTTATCAGCCTGCAGCTCTTTTTCTAAACTTCTGAGGATGATAAAGACTCTGATGTTGGGAACAGTATGTTGTGTTTCCTCCTCCTCCTCCTTACATACAGCCTGGGCACTTCCTGTTGTGCGTTGTATAAGTATTCCTTTAAAGACACTCTGCTCTGACCCCTGTATGCAGCCTCGATGACCTCTGAGTGCCTTCTTTTTCTTTGGCGTCTGTTAATGGTGTAAGCCTCACAGGTCGTCAGTGACTCGCAGATGTGGAAAGTGTGACACCTGGTAAAGAAGATAGATTCATGTCTTCCTGGTTTAGACCTCATTGTAGGTTTGTGTAATAAAAACATCAGCGTCATCCTCTAAAGATGAATATTTTTGACAGAGGCTCTCAACAACCAAATGTCATGGAGCTATTTAGGTTGAAAGCATGTGAGGATGTGCATCTTATTCATTGTTTTTTTATTTTTGTCTTCCTCGTCTATGACTCCATCTTTTTTTCCTCCTGCCTCTCTCTTTTGCCACCTCTCAGCCTCTCTCTTCTTCTCCGTGCGTGGTTACATAAACCGGTGTGAAGGCCTGGCTGTGTGGGCTGCAGCGTGGAGGAGGGCCTCGCCACTTTCTGAACTTTCATTCACTAAAGAAGCTTCCAAGTTCAGCAGCCCTGCAAACCTCCTCAGCCAGCACAGACTATTTATGAACCCATCGCTAAGCACATTAACGTCCCAGCACCCGCTGTAGTTTAAATCTGATGGTCCCTCCAGGAACTATAACATGCACGTCCTGAAGGAATGGATGCTCGGCTGCTTTGTCTTGTATTATTACAGTGTTGTTTAGTGTCTGCATCTCTCTCTGTGTGACTTTGGTTTCACCTCTTTTTTTTTTTTACATCAGTTGATCTAATGATTATTCAGAGAATAATTATCATATCTTTAAAATTCCATTCACAATGTCATTTCTCGTATTGTGAGTCAGATTCTGACTCACTTAGATTATTTTAACATTCTGATGAAGTGGAAGACTCCCCTCTCAGCAGCCACCAGTCACTGTATGAAGCTTTTTGAATAATAACACCGTACATATTTGGGAATCATAGGATCGTTTTGGAATATCTCTGGAGCGCCACCTATCAACAGGAAACGTAGACAGTGGGACTTTTGTCTATATACAGCTGTAATGGTCTCATTCTGATAAAAACATAATGAATCCTAGTAACAGATGTTTATACTGTAAACTTCTGTTATCCATTCCTGCTATTAAACTATAAACTCCCTTCAATCCCACACACTGGCCCTTTAACGCCCGGCGTCCATATGCCTCACAGAACAAATCGAGGGTTTGTTCACACAGACGTGAATAACCGATGGCTGAATGAGGAAGGCAGGTTCTGGTTTTAATTTCCGTCAGTGTCGATCTTTGAGATGCTGTCCAGGCCATATGAAGACTGAGTGTCACTTCATAACATGGACAGATTGGATTAGTATCAGCACTTAACAAATGAGGAACATCCTTCATACTAATTTTCTGGCTGTCAGACAGCCAGGGGATACTCCTGCATGCCTCACTCCGGATCAGCTTACTACTAATGACACACCCACTCCAGCTTTTCCAGCCCACTGCATGAGCACAACAATATCAGCATGACTAAGACATGCAGTGTTAATGAGAGTGTGTATGTATGAATGCAAACTGCTGTACTGAAGAGAAGAAGCACAGCAACACATTGCTGCTACTTTTAAAGAAAACATTTTTTTTCAGCAAATAATTAAGCATTTTGCTGCAGAGCAAATCAGTCACAGTGTGTCATGAATCATCACACAAATTCATGCAAAATCATTCACAGCAGAATGGGACTCCAGGCTGACGGTGCTCCTCTCTGTCCTTCTCCCACTCTGTGACCTTCAGTAACTTTCTCTCTGTTTGCACTTCTCTAATGTCTGTGCTGAGAGTGAGTTGTCTCCTCATCACCACACCATGCTGATGTTTCATCCTCGTTCTCTGATGCATCCTTGTTGTCTTTGTCTGCAAATATTACAGATGATGAGGGAGTACATATTCTGGGAAGTGCAGAAATGTATGTTAATTTACCCATGTTAACGTTGCTGTAATGGAACAATAGTTTCCATTTAGTGGTGTAGAAATGTATAGAAGATGTTGAGGAGCTCACTGAAAGCAAACAGAAACCCACCATCCAGTCAGAGCTGGGCTCCGGCTTCAGACATTCTACAGATCTGCTCAATTACTCATCATTTCAAGCCTAATTTGGGCCATATAGAAGAAAAAGAGGCTAAATCTACCTACTTTTCCTTTCTATGGAGTCTCTTCTTTCTACTTCCTCACATTAAACTGCAATAAGTGCAAGTGTTTGAATGGTTTGAGGGACAAAAGGGGTGCTATTAAGTACAGTAGAGATGATTTATTCATAGATTTGAGCTCCATTGTATCAGAGGCCCTGCTGCAGGTGGTAGGAGCAGGCAGGATCTGCACTTAAATCGTCTGACAGAGGCGTAGGCAGGAGTGCCGCAGCCGCTGTCAGTGCTGCAGCTGATGGTGATGTAAGGACATAACTGGAGATTTTTGTACCATACTTCTTCATTAATCTAGCTTCCAGGCCCAGAGGCCGAGCTCTCCTGTTGAAACAGGCCTCTGTTATTGCCGCTCCGCTCTGACCCTTTGCATATAGAGAGAAGGATAAACATGAAGACTATGAATTATTGAGATGGAATATGGAAATCATACACAACTCAAACACACTTTTTGATCATGTATAATTTCAGACCTCTATCATTACTGCGTTTCCTGTAGAGTATTAAGATGTGGACATGTTATCAGCTTTGTGCTGAAGCAGTTCTAATTCAGGGAGGCAGGACTCACACAGTTACAGGATGGATCAGGTCCACCCACTGAGCACCATTACACTCTGAACACTTGGTTCCAACAGGATGCCAGTTTGTCTGTTTGATCCCTTTAACCTGTTTTCAAGGAGACTCAGGGTCTGGCTGCAGTCTCTAATTTGTACAATCATATGTATTACATATATTGATGCATCATTAATGTCACTCCAGTATGCGTCTTATTAACATTTGGCTACAAAATGATCTCCATATTTGGATCACTACAACCAATAGATCAGAAAATTGTTTTCTTTTCTTCAAATCTAATCTCAAATAGTATAAAGGGATGTAATCTGATTTTAGTTGGAAGAAGTGGACTTCCCAGTGGTTTTGGTACGCTGAGTGCTGCTGTAACAGTGACATTTCCCAGCTTGGGATGAATAAAGTACTTCTATTGTGTTTAGGTGCAGCGTTTTTGTCATACTGTGTATAGAACACTGTGCAACTTTGTGTCTCTGTGAAGACACGGTGTGAAGCAGTTAGAGGCAAGGAGACAGAGTCCACATTCAACCCTGCATGCCCCACGTAATAGTCTGTAATTGTTTTACACGCTGCTGAGTGCTGGCGTCCTGCGGGCATCTCCAGGAATGAGATGGATTTTATTTCCATTTTCAGTTCTGTGTGGATGAGTCCTGCGCCTGCATTACTAATAAGCAGATCCAGAACACTTTAAGGACTGGCTTAATTACTGATTCTTGGCTGACCTTGCTGTCTGAACTTCGCTTTAGAGCATCAATTGCAGCTCGTCAATTTCTATGTTAATGAAGACTAGAGGCGTGGGGAGGGACAAGGAGGGGGACGATTGTTTGCAGACAAAGTTGATGTTCCAGAGAGAAGTTGTGTGATTAAAAGATTGTTAAGTAACCTTGTGTTAAAAAGAGAAATAAATGACACAAGACGACAAAGCTGCTGTACCCAGTGTCCCAACTGAAGTGCTGTTAGTCAAACACCAGCATGGAGAGCATCACACCGTCAACTGACAGACTCTTCACTGAATGGAGACTTAAATCTTTAGTCTGAATAATCCCCTGCTCTTCAGCTGCTGCCTCCGTCTCAAACCTTATATATTCTCACCACCCTCTTTAAAACCACTTTGTAGGTGGAAGCAGTCACAGTGCTCCTTCAACACAACATCTCCCGTAAAATATGAATGTGTGTCATGCTGCGACCATTGTTACCCGTGATACTGTGCCATGGCAGTGACATTTTGAATATATTAGGGCTTTTGTACAGTTTGTTCTGAAAGCTCGGCAAGCAGCAGCTACAGTAATCGAATCTGCTGGGAACATCTTGACATTATTCCTCGGACTCTGACCATGATTTTTAGATGGTAAAAGGCCAGCGAGGTTATGGATTTGATGTGGCTGTGGAAACCGAAGTCCACGTTGACACCAGGGGTTCTTAGCTTTCAGAAAGAGGAGAGTCAAAGACACAAAAATTAAAGTAGTCATTGCATTCGGTCATTGTGGGGACCCACAATAGACCCTGGTGGAACCCCACATCATGGCCATATGGTCAGAGGCACAGTTACATAGTAAGACATACTTTATGGAAATTCAACCAGGTTTGAAATTTTCACAGGAAGCACTGCCTGACAAACAGCATGTAGAGCTTCATACTGCTGCACCTGCCATTCCTCCTCCTCCTCTTCCTCCCTCCTACGTGTCTTTCTCTACCTTTCCATATGTGCCTTTGGATGGAAAATGCTGATGCTCTAGTCTTCTGATTAAAAAAAAAAATACCTCGACTGGGAGTCTTCAGGAATGCTCCCATGATGTCCTCAGATCCAAGCTCCTGATTGGCCGCTTGATGTATAATTTAGATTAGATGGGTGATCTTAATGAGACATGTCCACTGATGTTGACTCGTGCCTCTGCAGTGGATAAAAGCTTGAAGTCTGAACACTGAATCCAACTCACAAATTCATATAAAGTGGCAACATTTCAAATGGCTAAGGTTAGAAATTTAAGAAAAAATGGTTGCCAATCATCACACTTGTAAAATTCCAAGAGATTAGAGAGATTAGAGACTAGACATAAAACATTTTTGCACATTCATTCTTGGACGTTGGATCTGTTGATTTTCTGTAGTCTTGACTGTGTTTAGGTTTGAAGTTGTTTATATTCATAGATATTTCAATGTTTACCTTCAGTAGCCTACAGCTGTGCATTCGCTATGGTTTTAGATATTTTTGTTATTTTATTTTCAAATTGTTTTTAGTTTTGAAAGGTTTATCTCGCTCGTCCTTTGGCTTCGGGCTGATTTACGGTTCTGTGTTGGTGTCTGTTTGCGTGGCTCTCCCATCTATATAAAGTGAAGGATTATGGGAATTAAACCAAAGCTGTGGCTACGTAGATGCATTTGTGTGCAGCGCATCGTCCCTGGATGATTTATCGGCTCAGACCCAGGAGGGTACAAAGCGGGCCAAGCTCATCACCAAGACGCTGGAAAAAAAATAATGAAGAAGTATGTATGAGAGCACAATGGATATATGCTGTATTATACATCGCTTTGTTTGTTTGTCCTGTCTGTTCCATGGCAGGTGTCACGGTGGTGCTTGAAAGATTGTGAGACCAATTTTTTGGTTTAAATCAGATGCATTATGTTTGAAGAAAGGAAACTCTGCACCCCAGCATCAAGAACCTCATCCCCTCTGTGCAGCATGGTGGTGGTAGTATGATGGTCTGGGCCTGTTCTGCTGCATCTGGACCAGAACAGCTTGTCATCAGTGATGGATCAATGAATTCTGAATGACAGCAGTGAATTCTAAAGGAACATGTCAGGACATCTGTCTGTGAGCTGGATCTGAAGAGAAAGAGCAGCAAGACAACGAGCCCAAACACACAAGTGGTTCTACAAAAGAACGGTTCCAGAAGAACAGAGTTCATGTTCTGAAGTCAAAGTCCTGACCTTCATCCACCTGAGATGTTGTGGAAGGACCTGAAACAAGCAGTTGATGTGAGGAAACCCAGCAACATGTCAGACCTGAAGCTGCTCTGTACTTTCCCACTGTTTCTAAGTTTCTGTTAAAGTTTCTTATTTGGTTAATTCTCTGTCAGAGAGAAGAAGATGGATTTTCCTGTTGAAACATCCAGTATCACTGAGCATCTAAACTATGAACGTTAAAAAATCTCATGTAAAGTTCGATAATAGGCAAAGAAACCACTCAGAGTCTGCTGATTGTATTTACAAGGTCTTCCTACAGGGGCTGTAGACATCAGGAGTCAGTGACTGACGTCAAACCTGAATGCTGTTTGAAAGTATTTACCAGGTTTCCCACACAGAGATAAATTCATCTATTAAGCACTTAAAAAAATCATTAAAGCATTGAAGATTAGTACAGAACCTGTAGGCTGCTCTCCATCACCCAGCTACATCTGTGCCACAATAGCTGCTGAGTGTTTTTATGCTGTGACCATCCAGCAGTAGGAGCTACATTCTTATGAAGGCCCAGACAGACCGGAGGTTCTGAATCCACCAACCTTTGACCCTTTACTCTCTTATGCATTATTGAACAGCTGATACTGTTCAATTTGACTTTACAGACTTTACTCTGCAGAGTCAGACCTGTGTGAGGCAGGTGGGGACTTTAGCAACAAGCAGTCTAACTGGATGGATCCTATTTTCATCGTGGAGGCTGCTCACAAAATCCACAAGTGAGTTAGAGAAAAAAGAAAACAGTTGAGAACAATCAGACTGAGATGAGCAATTTATGTTTTCCAGGTCACAAATATATATTTGTGCTGGCAGCATTTATCAATTATTCAAAGAGGGAAAAATGTGCAAAGAAAATCTCAGGGGGACTGATAACAAAAACCCGACCCTGGTTCTGATGTAGTGCTTTTGTTTCAGCCGTGTGCTTTGGCTGTTTAGTAGTTGTGTGTTGGCACAGATGTGCATACCAGATGAGCAGGGGAAATGGCATCATCTCTACAATTACAGGAAGGTCATGACCTGCTGTCACGGCAACCGCTTGGCATCCATTTGGAAACTGCTTGGCACCCGCAACCTGCAGATTTCATAAACCTGCAATTAGGCAATGGGCATGTATCAGTCAGCACACTCTGTGAAACATCTGCTTGTCTGTGTGTGTGTGTTTAAAGCATGTGTGCAATACTGAGACAGACAAAGGAAACATGCTGATAACACACACTTTGGCAGGCATCTATCTATCTATCTATATATATATATATATATATATATATATATATATATATATATATATATATATATATATATATATATATATATATATATATATATATATATATATATTGTGTCATGGATCCACAAAAATGTTTCGTTTATTTTATTTTGGATGTTTTTCTCACCTAATGCACACATAACTGCAGCACAGCCTCAGACATGTGCTTCACAGCTAATATGAGAGGATGTTTTATCATCTCATTGTTGGTTTGGCAACATGACTGCTTTGATCTCCACTCATTGCTCCCATTAGCTTAAATTCAGACACAGCAGGCACCTTCCAAAAAATGCTTTAGAAACCCACATCGTCTCCAGAGTATAGGGTTAGGGTTAGGGTTAGGGGTAACCCTAACCCTAACCCTAACCCAAGGATCTATACTGTGTCATGTCTGCATATTTATATGATAACATGAAAGTGGGGTGAAGAGCAATGCATGCGCTGCATTATAGGGAGCTGCTTGGTGATTAACAGCAAGTAGACCAAGCTGTGGAGAGGTCTCTTTACACACACAGGTCACCTTGTGATGTTGTGGTTCTTACCCAATTCCAGCTGTACAGACCGGGCTCTGAAGTCCCTGGAACACGGGCTGACTCTGGACCCTGACATGAGGCTGTGTCCGCAGCCAGTCACCTTATCTCTACTACCTATACTATGGAGACATATTGGTCCATAGTGAGCTCAGGAAAAAACACGTTTTGGACTCACACTATTTTCTTGACACTGTAAATTGGGTCATATCGGTTGCACAATTAAAATGTTCTGGATCACTGCTGGCAAAATAACTATGAGCACAATGCATGATGGTCCGTGATGCTTGTGCATAGTGAGTAGTTAGTGTGAGTAGTGTCTCTGGCTAGTGAAGAGGAGTATAACCAAATATTCAGTGATGTTTGTTGACATGGGCAACCCTGCTTTGTCTGAACGTGTTCACCATGCCGGCTTCATGAGGCGTTCACATGCTGCCGTCAGTGATGTGTTCAAGTGTGTAGAAAAGGAATTATAACAGGTTTTTATGCCTGAATCAAGATTAACATTTCTAATAGATAAACTGTTATGCCTCAGCAGGAGCACCCTCATACAGGCATTAATCCTCTTTTTATTAGATCCTGCTCTGGATTTGAATGTAGATTGAATAAAATAATAATAATAAAAAAAAGCTTAAAACTTAAAAAAGGTTATAGAAGAGACTTTTTGGTCTGCATCAGTTAGCCTGTGTGTGGTTCTTGTGTGGCCTGGATCCCACAGAGACACACATTATTTTTCCTATTTTCAATTCCAGCCAAGGAATTAATTGTTTCTTTATCTGATTGCATTCGAATGCAAAATCTATTTGTGTCTGCACAAGGAAAGTGGGACATGATGCTAATTCAAGATATTGCTCTTCTTCATTGTAAATTGATTGTAAGGCTGTATGTGGAGCGGTTAGCGTCCTGTCAGTGCCACTGAGCAGGAGGAGGCTGGACGATGCAGCAGCTGCAGAAACAAACAGTGAAGTGTGGGAGGAAGACGTGATGGAGTCCTGTGATCCCTCTGCAGTTTCTATGGCATCACTCATGCAGCATTTATCTGCTGAATATCAAGGAGGCAGCAGTGAGTGAGTGAGTGAGAGAGTGAGAGAGTGAGTGAGTGAGTGAGTGAGTGTTTTTTAAGGAGATTGAGGAGGAGGTTTTATGTCATATCAGTCAGCCTCTATATTTTCTGCAGGCGGAATAATGGTCAGGTACCTACTCACACTCTGAAAGGAAAACTGTGGAGGCAGACACATCTGTGACGAGTTTCCTGAGCCCAGAGCAAGTGCAGTTACACAAGACAGACCTCTTCATGTCCATCTAGTTTACAAACGGCACAGATGGGATTATTTTGTAGTGTTTTTTCTATTTTTGTAATGTTTTTTTTAACATCAGCTCCACTGATGGAGATGTCCTCCATTTGAAAGGGTTAATGCTGCATATCTCCTCTTGGCAGCCAATAATGATGTTGTTTTAAAGTGACAGACTCTTACGTATAGGCACACTCAGCTGGAGCGTTCCTGGCCACGGCCAGCTTCACAGAAGCTTTGTCTTTCTATATTTATGTTTGGGCAGCAGTGGCTCAGTGGTACAGCAGGGTTGTCCAATGGTGGTTCGATCCCAACCCCTCCCTAGTCACTGTTGTGTGTCCTTGGGCAAGGCACTTTACCCGCATAGCCTGGCGCTCTTTGCTGGGCTGCCTTAAGCAACTTCCCCATTGTGGGACTAATAAAGGTTTCTTAATTAATTTAATTTATGGGGATTGACTAATGTTTGGAGCCAGCCCCCAGAGGCCACGGGGGGAACTGCATTTCTGACACTTCAACAGTGGTGTCATTTCTCAACCTTGTCATTCTAGCAGTTTGAGCGTTCAGATAAGAGACAAACGAACATTTCAGAATAAAATACCATGGAAACCCCAATACTACACAGGACAATGTTAGGGTACAACAGGAAATGGAGTTTACACCAGAGAAAATGATTACAAAATTAGGCAAGTAGAGGTCAGTCTTGAAACATTAATTGATGGACTCAGGTTACATGAAGATGTTGTGGCGTTGGCATTTTCTGGGTGATTTGTGGGGCAGCTTTAAAGAAGAGAGTCACATATTCAAGCCAACTAAAGAGGAACAGCCGCCATTCCTTCACTTCTAAATCAGTTTCCAAACTTTTTTCAGGGAGGTCCAGATTTGATAATGCAAAAGTGTCCTAGGGCATACAGTCCCTGACGACCTAATTCTCAACAATAAAAAATGTGTATGCTGTTATTTTATGACATAATTTCACACAGCAAACAATGTAACATTTAAGCTTTCAGATGAACAGATCAGAACATGTCATCTGAATTTACAGCATTCAGAAACTGTGATTGTGATAATTGAGCAAGTTATTGACAGTGAAGCTGAGATCTGATCATATGGCAGGTCTGGTTTAAGAGCAGCAGCAGACTGTTATAGGTGGGAGTCATTTAGTGCTGATCTCAAGCAGGTCTTGTTTAATCGTATGTAATGTTATTAGAAATACAGCAGATTAGATGTGGAGAATTGATGCATCTCATACATTATGTACAGCTGGCAGTTTGACAATAAAGGACGTTCACCAAGACGGACTGCTCGTTGAGAACAGACGCATGGAGCCAAACATTTTCTTATTTTCTTTACAAATGTTTGCATTTGTGGAAAGATGCTTTTCCCATGGCCGCTGGTACAAAGGCAGAGAACTTCACTTGTCCAGCATGGACACTCTCTAATAGCAGATTGTTTTAGTCTCGTAGTGAATTGTGTCGAAGTGTTGAACCTCTGCGTTCCACAACCACTGTCCAAGCCCTACGGCACTGTGACGCCCCGTGGCAGAGCAGACAGCACGAGACAATGGTCTGCTCAGAATATTGGATGATCAGAAAAACTGAGATCCTCTGTCATGTCAGAGAAAACTCAAGGCATCTGTGGATGTTGGTGTTTGGTCCCAGCCTCATGTGGCCACTGGAGGAACTGCAGATTTTGGCACTTTTTGGTTGCCACATAACTAAAGTACATAATCAGCATCTATCATATCATATGATTTGTCAGTACCCATAATCCCCTGTTACACTGCCTGTGATATATTCAGAGAGGTGAATTTCAGCAGAGAGCATCAGCTTACTCGACCGACTTTAAAAACACCAAAAGATTCTGTCACATTTAAAATCATAAAAATAAATTTGGATTTTTTTTCTGGGCGGTTTGTGTTAAATAAGATGTTAAATCAGCCTCACACACTCTCCGGTGTATCACAGTCACTGGTTGTCATTGTGTGCGGCCAGTGAGACTTTTTTTCAGACAGTAATTACTCGTACGTGTACATTATGCCTCGTCACCACTGATGGCTCACGCTAAGCCACAAGTACGGATGAATAGAAGGACTGAATCATTCTCTATTGTTTGTACCTGTGCACCCACACAGGTGGATTAGACCTCAGCTCAGGTTGTAGGTGGGCAGACCTGCAGGTTCTGAGAAATATTACATGTAACTGCAGTTTGCATAAATCAGTGATAAAATATTCAAAAAGCTGTCATGTGTCCTACGCTGACAAATGAGACGTGACAATCAAAAGTTAGTCATGGACATGCAGAGTGTTGTTCGCGGTGGTTCTATGCTGTCTGAACTGGTGAGATTTGCAGGTACAGTTACAGGCTGCTCACTGTGCCGGATTGTCTGCTGTGTGCTTCCTTGTTTGTTTGTTGGCTCGATCAACAAGCTAAAGTCCTGGATGTCTTACTGTCAATGAGTCAGGTAAAGAGACTTTAGCAGGGCGCTCAAGCAAAGCGTGTCATGTGTAGCAGGTTGTTGTCGGTGATGATGTCGGCCTGTAGAGGCTGTATGAAAGGATGACAGAACTGTTCTGGATCAGAGACTCAGGTGCAGAGAGACACACAAGGTAAAAAAGTCCAAGCTGATACACAGACAGTCTGGACCAGGCCGTCAGGTCCTGGCAGCAAGCAGGACGCTTGTGCTGTGGAAGCGGCCACGCCCACAATTCTGCATAATTTTAAGTCTGAATATAATTAAAATGAGTGAGCTATAAAAAAACCCAATGAAGATTTTTCAAACCAGGCTGTAAAGTAATTTCTGCTGTGAACATGGCGGTGTGTGTGGATTGACTCACTGTCAGAGCCAGCCCCTAGTGGCTGCGGTGGGAACTGCAAGTTTTAACACTTCCACATTGGCTTGAAGTCTGAGCCCCGGAGGTTGCTGCTTGGAGAAGCCCAGTATGCAGAAAGCCAAAAGCTGTAAATGAAAACACTGTGAGGATGCTGGAATGTCGGGGTGCTGGTGCGTTCACTGTGGACCCTCACTGAGGTCACACATGGGTTTCATGGAGAGTGATTTTGAAGCTCCAGTAGCCATCTTGGCAGTTCCTGACTGCCGGCTAGCCAAAAACAGGCAAAGCAGTGAAGCATGAGTGGAGCTGAGGCAGGTGGGAGACAGTTAGAGACCTAACTACTGCTACTGCTCAGGAGGAGAACATCAACAGTAAGCAGAGCTGAGGTCCGAGCAACAGCCAGGACACAAATGGTAACAACACACTGTAATCTAATGTTGTCTTCTCTGCTGTGAAGCTGGGTTTTGTTTCCTGAGTGAGCACATTGGTCTTGTTTTGATGTTTTGATGTGTTTTGTAGATAGAACAAAATAAATCTGATTTATTTTTATTTATTTATTTCCGGCTTGTTTTAACAACATGTTAATAGCTGCTTCATTTAGAACATGTCGAAATAACTAACATCTATATTTACTCAGAATTACTGTTTGGAAGGGAGACATGCAGCAGTGTTTGATTATAGTTGTTGCTCGTCTGCCATCTTATTGTGTACCAATAATAATGATGAATTTTCCCAGTGGACAACTCATTTTATACTTACTGTCCTGTTTGGACAGGTGAACACATAACTCTGTATGATGCTCACATTCCAAACCAAGATGAGCATTTTGATAATAATCCCACAAACACTTTTCTGCTGGGTCCTTTGATCAGGCTCTGATTTAACAGCTCAGACATTCAGCTTGATTTCCATGTTGATTACAGCATCAGATCAGCCTGTGACACGGGCTTCATCGTGTTCTTTCTCACTCTCCTGTCCAGGTCTGATGCTGCTGTTTTAAGAGGAGCAGTTAAATTAAATAAATGCAGTGAATGTAGTTAATGTGCAGAAATATTAGTCATGAATGTGGATTCAGAGTTGATCAGGCTCTCCTCTCATGTGAGGCTTCAGCAGTATGCGGGACTGTTGGCTTCAATTTAAGGCCCCTTCCTTCCCTCTCTCCCTCTCTCTCTCTCCCTCTCTCTCCCCCCTTCCTCCTTATACTCCCTCCTTCCATCTCCTCTCTCTCCCCTCTTCCAACAAGTGAGGACCCTTTCTGCCCAGCCCGTTCTGTTCAGCGTTGACGCTTTGAGTTATACATGTCTGCTGGAATTTCTTTCCCCTCATCCATTTTGCTGTTTAATCGATGAGGATGACAGAGTGCAGGTGCTGCCGCGGCGTGTTTCAGAGCCAGCAGGGACGCTGTGCGGTGCACTAGGACCGGGGAGATTTTCTTCTCGTCGTGTGCAACTACAGAGCGGAGCTGTGGAGGAAACCCCCCATCGGATCTGGCCATTATATCCATACATTCCTCTTTTTTTCCCATCTCCACCGCGGCGCGGCTGAGTGGGGATCGCGCGGAGCAGGCAGTGCGTCTGGGATGGTCAGGCACCCAGGAGAGGATTAGCAGCTAATTCAACACCATTTGCGTAAAAGTCAGCTCTCAGATCTTGTCTTCATTTGGCAGCTTTCCTTCAACTCATTTTGATTTTGCGTTTTATTCGCTTTTTTTTCTGCCCATCATTCGTTTTATTCCAAGCGCGCAAAGTCACATCTGCGTAGGAGAGCGCTTGGCGCACTTCTTCCCCAAAGGACAGAGACAAAAATCTCCATTCTCCTGTTTGGATGTAGACCGGACGGCTGGCTGAATGGGTGACCTCGCTGAAACACAGACTATCGCCAGCCCGCACCCACTGTATGGAAACGTGTTTTCTCTGTTGACCTGGAGTTGTGATGTCCAGAGCCTTCCCCACTGACTGACAAACGGCGTCGTACCATTTTGGAATCGAGTTGAAGGTAGGCCAATTCCCCTCCCGGCGTGCCGACATAACACGGGGTTATTTTCTGAGTTTTTAAGTTGGCAGACCTGCATTTGGGTGATTGCAGCAGTGCTCTGACCGCCCGTCACTGTGGGTTTGTGTCGGACAGTTGCAGCAGATATTCTAGAAAAAATAAGACGGTGATGGAGATCAGTTTAAAAAGATCAGAGCCAGACACACGCTTTAAGGAGAAGTTCGGCACCTGGCACTGTCGCAGCACCGGGGCGAGTTGGAATATGACACAGACAGAAGCCAGAGATACAGTCAGATGTGTCGCAGTGTGAGAGGGAATCTGGGAGCCTCAGTTTTTGTATATTTGCCTCACGATGTTTGCTCATAAGCTCAATCATGGAGATTCCGGAGAAGCCCTCTGCAGTGCGGTCTCATCCACCGGGCCGCCGGGCTCACCGGAGCTCACTGAGGAGAGGATTTAGATAAAGGTGTAAACGAAGCGGCAGCTTTCCCAGAAGGCAGCCACCAGTAAGCCTTATTATATGCACAATCCTGCCTTTATACGGCTGCTGGCTGCGCCGAGGCGCCGGCGTGACAATGACACAGACCCACAAAAATACACAAAAACTTATCATCTACCCTCTCTCTTTCCCTCGCTCTGTGTGTGTGTGTGTGTGTGTGTGTGTGTGTGTGTGTCACGTGCACACCCACACACTCCCCGAGTTTGAAAGCGGTGTGCGTGAGAGAGTGCGTCACTGTAGGCACAGATAAAAGTCGGGCACACACACATTTGTATGATTTTATTTCGCTCTCCGTGCCAGAGGAGCTCCCCCTGTGCGCGCTGACAGGCGCGGGGTTCGACCCGCGCGTCACCCAGCGCGGCCCGTTGGGTAGAACCGCGCGAATACCGACGCATGACGCAGGAATCTGAGCGGCGATAGATGATGATCCTATTTCTGGAAGTGCGCCTGGAGATCAGAAATGCCGGATCACTTTAAGCCGTAGTGGCACCCCCCCAGCAGGAAGCTTATTTATTGCGTTTTTCTGCTCCACATTGTGTTCAGGCAGAGCTGCTACAGGTCTGCTGCTGTGCTCGCCTCTCCCTCAGAGGGAGGCGGGCTGCTCAGGCTCCCTGGAACTTAAACTCAGCCAATGCTGTGTCGCTGGGTACCGTTACATGTCTTAGATGACCCATATATATATCTGTGCTGGCAGAGGCCAGTTGGAAGAGAGCCACAATTTCCAATTGTTACCATACAAAGTCATGAGAATAAACGTCTAGACTCGGCGCTGGCACGCTGCTGGTTGCGGGAGCTCGGAGCTCGGGGCCCGGCGTTAATGAATCCGTGAAGTGACGCCGGCCTGACGGTCCAGAGCGCGGCGCGGGGGCCGCTGGCAGGCCGGGGAGGATGGCAGGAACTGTCCGTGGTGCTGAGCACACACACCCTTTGTTCCACTGGGGCCTGATTGTGTAAGTTGGAGTGTTCAGCGACTCTTTGGCTTCACGTACATTTCATATCTAAATATTTCAGCAGAAAGAATTTTGTAGTATTCGGCCAACAATAACATTCATTTAACCCCTTGTAAAAATATGCTAATAGTCTTCATACATATTTGATTGTATCCATCCTAAGCTGCCACATTAGATCCCACAGCTGCACTGCTCATGGTGTAATGACACATTGAGCCTGTATGACTCTCACTTTTGGCCCTGGATCACAGTGTTTGCTTTAAATGGCATCATCGTGTGTACTGAATGCTGTTAAAATCCATTAGTTCAGGGCTTGGCGCAGCCATGTGTTTTACTATGAAAATGACAAGTAAAGCAGACACTACTACAAACAAGGGATGCACCATATTGCATATTTGCTGATATTTCCAACTCCCCTTGGCCAATATAATTACATATTTTTAATTCCATCCAGGTTTCTTTGTAAGTGAAATTAAACTTCTAGTGTTCGGACTGTTTCTGCACCCTTAAGTAATCCACATTCTCTCCCTGATGTCTGTTTTTAAGGCATTCACACACAGTGGTGAACTTACAGTATCTGCAGATATCTTAATCTTATTGGCTGATGGCCAATATTTCATTTTATCTGTGATAACAATGTCTTACAGCATCACTCCCACGAACATATGCAGTAATATCTCGAGGAGCAGCTGTATATAACTGCATAAATGCAACAATTTTATGAGATAAGTTTTCCTTGATATAGAAGGCTACTATAAAAATGTGCATGTATCATATTAAGCATCTGTACATCTAGATAACTTAGACTTAGAAGGGTTAAATCAAAGACAAACATGCTAAGAAACAGAGCATCCAGTCTGTGAAGGCAGTTTAAGTCAGTGTTTTTATCGAGCTGGTGATTGTATAAGATGATGTCTCCTGCTGTATCTTCTGTTGGGATTTAGCAGATCTTAACACACAATTGGGCCTGTTACACTGTGCATGGTGCACACCAGGCCTGCTATAAGCACAGTTGGGGAACTGATACACAAACCAAGAGGAAATCAAATTAACTCTGAGGGCGCTTTAACATCTACTGTGCACCTCATAATTGGCTGCATCTCTTTTCTGTGATTACTGTTTCTCAGTATCTATGGATGTTCATGATCCACTGTGAATATATTAAAATCTGTTGATAGCAGCGTTTGATACACTCACAAAGGACTCAGTGCCCAGTGGGACCACAGGAAGGCAATTTGTCTGTGTGTTAATGGTCTTTTAGTATGAAGGAATAGCTGCTGGAGTTTTCTTGAAGTGGTCCTCTGCTGGTGATGAATGACGTGTGTGTTTTCCCTTAACATTGATTGAATTAGGCCACCCCGCAGACCCATCGCTTTCCTCGAGGAGCGAAGGCGATCCTGTGGCGAGGTTTATCAATAAGCGTGGGGATGGAGTGTAAGTGGTAGTGTTGCCGGGGGCAGACAGCCGGTGATGAGGAGGGGGAACACACTTAGGGAGAGTCCCACTGATCACACAGCAGATTGGGAGCCCTTGGTGCTAGCGTCTGTCGGCCTCTGCCGTAGGGGGAGAGAGTGGTGGAGCCACACAGAGCTGACCCAGAACCACAAGCTGGGCCAACTTCAGGCCAGCTTCCTCGCTGAGGCCTGCTCACGTCTTCGTGCTTTATTAATAGCTTTCATCACTTGTGTAACTTCAGCTTATGCTGTTGAATCAGTTCAAGTGAGGATTTCTGATTTTTTAACTGATTTAAATCTCACATCGGGACAATTTCCACCAATTTGTATCAACAAAAACCCTCAGAACACGCACACTAGATGACTCAACCAGACCTTGAGACCACACGCATCATGACTTCAGAGGCAAAGAAAGATGGAGGACGGTGGATGTCGTAAGCTGGCTGTTTTTGGATATTGTGGTTTGTGTGTATGAAACATTGTTGAGGCTTGCGTTGTTGCTGCAAATCCACCAGTTGGTCTTTTTTTCCTTTTTTCCATTCGGTCCAGTCATGTTGTGTTTTGTGGTTGCCTCCATGTTTTGAGTTTTGAGTTGCTAAAGCGAGCAGCATCATCTGGTGATGCTTCCCAGTCTGCCTGCTCTCATTGGCTGTTGCAGCAGCTGCAGTCTGACCGAGTCATAAATATCAAACAGGGTTTGAGATCATAGAGGCTCTGACTTGGATCAGGAGCACTAAAATAATCATATTGACACAACAGCGTTGAATAATTGGTTGTGACAGGGCTCCATCCAGGCCACGCCCCCGTGATCGTTGCAGAAGAAGGCAAATTGGGGCCATAATAGGGGCAAATCATCAAGTGTGAAGCCAACTTTAGAAGCACTGTGATCAGGTGGCGACTGCGGCTGACTCAGAACAAAGCATCCAGCACGCACAGGGTTTTGATGGCTTTGTTTTGAAGGCTGGTTGCTTTGACGTGGACCCCCATGAGGCCACTGGCAGCTGAGCTCCCGCTGTGGCAGATTGATATTTGTAATTTAAGGGAAGCTGTCACACAGCATCCTCCAGATGGAGAGAGCCGCGGAGGCACGCAGTCGATTAAACACGGTTTGTTTAGAAATAATCATTTTGATGTGGGAGCTGAGGATTCATTTGAGGCATATTGGCTCTAAGGTTCAAAATGTTCAATTACACACTGACAATCACATAATAATAATAACACATAGCTGTAGACTATAGAGCGGTGTCAGGGAATTGAAGCTTTCAGCCCAACTGTAATCCAGTGAAGTCTGTTGGATCACCAGAACACATCAGGAACTACAGTGATTTGTGTTCCTGTTGCAAAGAAGCCTGAGAGCTAATTCATTAACATACACACACACACACACACACACACAAACTGCATTGTTTTCATCTGCGAACTGTTGGAATTGATATTTGGAGGAGGGTCATGTTTTAAAGGGCCATCTCCTCCTTGTCACAGTGATTGACAATAAAGGAACAATAAACAGCACGGAGAGAATGCTGCTTGATTAACCGGCCTTCAGAAGAATCCAACACGCACAATAAATCAGGCTTCCATCTCACAAATTAGGACGATGGCATTTAGATGCTGCTTTGACGACCTTCAGGCTTGAACCCATGAGACATTCACACTCACAGGTCGAAATGACAAAGGCAGCAGTGATGTCGAGCTTTAAACCCGTAATATGATGTATATAATAATATGTAATTGTTGTGTGTAAAATGGAAAGGAGGCATATAGGGTTGGGGTAAATACGTCATAGTGTCACAATATATGAAGGCTAAATGGTCTGAAGTCTGGTACTGAGGTTTGTGTATTTGTTATGATGTGTTTTGTGTCGTTAGGTTCCATGGGACACTGTGGTTTGAGCTGAAGCAGATGATTTTGTGATGCTAAGCCTTCATTACAAGGCAAACGTCTTCCATTTGTAACAAACGTCTATGCCATTTTTCCCACTTATTCATCAGACTGCAGACCACACATAGCTACACCTGAACACTTCACCCCTTTCCTTGAGCCGGATGAGGCCGAACATTTATGAAACATTTAGACTCAAAATGTTTTTGACGAGTTTCAGCCTAATGATGATGTAGTGCAGTTATTAACTGGAGTCATTTCCACCAGAGCAACATTTTTACAGTGTGTAGTACATTCTTCTTCTTTTCGGCTGCCTGGAGTTTCCACCTGCAGCACTTTCTCAGAAACCTTCACTTTGTACTTTTCCTTTGACAGCTGCTGATGTAGAAACCAGAGCTATGTGTGTCAAGGTTGCTTCCAGCACTTGGCCTTTTTAATTCTGTCCCTTTAAACCACCAGCTGTCAGCAGTTGTGTATTTAATTGAGGTGCTGTTGAGTCACTCCTCTCATCAGGTGAGGCTCCTTTATGTGAACAGTATGTTAGCTGCAGAATGGCTCAGGGAAGAACAAACAGGTGTAGCTGAGCTGTAGAATGGTGTATGCATGGAAGCACTTCATTTCTGTGTATTTTAAATTTTGTTGATGATATTTTAATCACAACTCATTACTCCCAGATGAGGATCTCCCAGGAAAATCATTATTAGTTTCGTCCATCAGGATATTTAATTTTTCATTTTCAATTTCTTACTAACCACTAACTAACCACAGCTTTGAAGGTCCCCTGACATTAACCAGACGGTCATTTTAAACCGCCATCTCTTATTAAAGTGTGTCTGTGCCTAAATCCAGCCACAGTGTAGCATCAGGACCTGCACTGCCGTCAGACAGTATGTTGCACCAGAAAACACCAACATTTATTTTATTAATCAGTTCATTAATGTGTCTCATTCTGCTGCACTCAGGACTGTGCCGTTCATGTTCTGCAGTCACTGCTGCTTTATTTTAGTTTAGTGCTTCACGGACACCATTTTCTGCTACCATGGTAACCAGTTACTGTTTTTGTACCAGGCTGTAAACATGTTTATTTCTGCTGTAAAGTTGGACGTTTATGCAGGTTTGTGGGGATTGACTCACTCTTGCAGCCAGCTCTCAGAGGAGCATCTTCATCGTTGGCCAGCTATACTACCTCAGCCACGAGGAAGCAGCGGCCGGTGTGAGCCCTGATGATGATATACGCTGTTGCTTTGAAGAGTCTGTTCAGCCAGACAGCGCTCATAAGAGCCGTCTTGAAGGTTTGGAGGACGTTCTGCCCTCTCAGCTGACCATGACTTATTATTTTTATGCATGATTACATCTGGCTTGGAAAAGCCATCTGAATAAATCTCAGATTTCTCTTTCTGCCGCCACCAAATAGAAGACTCGACCACAGCAGCCATAATGGAATCATTCTCTCAGCTGTCACTTTGCATTGGTTCTGGGCGGATCGTACCGTTGTCCCATGGGTGAACATGTAGGAGCCGTGATATGAGCTGCTCCTGCTCATACAGTACACACAGGAGTGTAGAATAGTGAAAACATGTCAATCTTACAAAAAAATAAAAACAGGGACATCTGTGATGGATCTCTGAACCTATGAGGACTGCTGTGCAACACATGATGAACCTGCAGCTGATGCACTGTCTGAGGGACAGCTCACCTGGTTAAGAGGATGTATCATTACATCCTGATTGGTTCATCAGCTATAATTTTATTCATAAGTCTTTCATATCTTCTCTGTTGCTGTGTATCGTATCCATCAGATATGCTGCTCTACAAACATGGCGTCGTCTGTGTCGATTTCACTGTGAGATGCCATCATACTTTCGTTCACCTGGACGTGAAATATTATTTTTCAGTATTATTTTAATACTGAAAAATCTCATCACACCTCCTCTTATACACACACAATATTAGCTTTGGCAAATTAGCTTGTCATACTGGATGAAGTTGTATTTAAAGGTGTAATTTAATCTTTTTTGTAGAATTGAAAGTGACTCCAGTCGGAGCATTCCTTGGAGATGCTGGAAGTCTCAGAGCACTAAGAAAGTTGTTCTAATTTTCAAAATCAGATCACAGCACGAAATTGTAAGCCGCTAACTCTCAATGGCCTGGACCACAAAACACACACACACACACACACACACGGTGGGAGAGAGAGTAAAAAGTGACTTTATCTCATTTTTCCCTTGCTGGCTTGTCAACCTGTCTCTGGAATCCACTCAGCTCGGAGCTATAAAGTAGGAAAGACAAAAAACAACACGCAGCCAAGGTCACGAGAAAACTGGCGAGGGACAGAGTGAGACGCAGTCAGACAAAAGGAGAAGTTCTTCTGCTGCTTTCTGAAGCTGAACCTCCCGGCCCTGTTATTTTGCCAGCCGCTGCGGTCTGTGTTACAGTGCAATGAGTCCCCAGGGAGTGCCATAAATATTACACCGCTCACGTTGTGTACAGGATGCTGGCTATTAGTGCCATTGGTCAGTAATGAGTGGCTACCAAGTCCCAGCCAACTGTTAAAGGTCTTTTAAACACTCTTCCAATCGAGTTCACACACATGGCAGCGGCTAAGCGCAGCGGAGAGCCTCCTTGTTAGAGGATGAGCTAATATTTTTCTCTCTCACATGTACAGGGCTCATAATGAACACTCACAAACGTGAGCTTTTTAAGTAACGCTGGAGGACTACAAAGCGTCTCTTTTTGTCAGCTGTGACTTTGCAGCGTGTTTGTCGAAGGTCAGTGACATCTATGTGTCTCTTCATCTTGCATATGCTTGTGTGTGAGTGTGAGTGTGAGTGTGTGTGTGTGTGTGTGTATATATACACCCTGACTTGACACACAGGCACAGTCAGTCCTGTTCTTGGCTCCAGCAGTGATCTGGCACGTCTCCTAGTCCTGCAGCCCCTGCCATGCCTCCCTCTCTCCCTCTCTTTCTCCTGCTGTCTCCTCCTCCTCCTCCTCCTCCCTTTCTCCATCCACACACCAGTGCAGATCAGCCTGCCCAGGCCTTGCAGGGTGTCAGGGAGGAAAAGAGAGCTGACGAGACGTTCACGCAGGCTTTAATGGTATACCTCCTCATTTCTGCCTAGCTTTGTATTGCTTTGCTATCGTATGACGGCAATATGTGTCATACAATAGGTGTGGAACACTGTGGCTGTTTACAGGCCAGAATGACACTCGAATGAAAAAAACCCCTTCGATATTCCTCTGACAAAACCCTGGATAACCTCACAGCTGCTGACACACACACACACCGTGTTACAGTTCTGTTTCTGTTCACATAAATCCTGTAATAAGATTCCATCTGAGATAACTGGACTGCTCCCTGCAGGGCCTTTTCCCCTCTTTGAGACCCACAGCAGCTGCACTGTAGAATGGAGCTGTGGTCAGTGAACAATCAATGATACCGGCTGTGTGTGTGTGTGTGTGTGTATTGAGGATTTTAAATAACATTTCTGAATCAACAGACACTAGACATGAAAGTTTAACAACTACTCTGGATTTAATATAATAATGGCATTTACTGACGGTTTAATATTTTCATGATTTACTGCATAAATTTGACCCAAAACATCACACAAGTCCTGACAGAACACAAAGAGAACCGATCCATGGTTTCTGTCCTGAAGGACATTAGCCAATGTGAGAGTGGCCTGTAGCTGCTTAGAGGTTCACATACTTTTACCTTTACCTGGATAAAAAATAAGACAACATTTGTTTGGTTTTCCTTCCTCGTTTCATATTCATGCAGAAATATAGAAAACCTTCAGTTTCAGCCATAAACATGAAACTGGTGAATAATATAAACATTGTTATGCTGCATAGTCCCTATAGCCTTGCTGTGTACTAAAAAATCTTTGCCATGTTCATACATGAAGAAATCTATACTGTATGTGTGCATTGTTTATTGTGGGGGAGCTGGATATTGAGATATTGGTTTTGGAATGGTGTCATACAGTGAAGTGCACACTACAGGTCAGACTCAGGAGACAGCTGAAGGTCAGGAGACGTGTTCATACAGGGTGTAGGCTGCACCATGTTGGCTTTGTAAAATGTTCAATTAAACATTACTGAGCTCCATCAATCCACCCGTCCCCTGTGAGGGTCCACGCTGCTGGTTGGCTGCTGTTCGTGTGATGCTTGTTGGTTCAGCTTGTATATATATTCGTCTTAGACTCATTGTAGGCAGGGAGCTGCAGGGAAGAAGACTCAGATCCAGTGTGTGGTATCAGCACTGTCGGTTTACAGACTCACTGGTGAGTGGCTGCTTTCTTTTAGTTTCTTGGACGGTATCTTCATCATGATTTGCTCATACTTTCCATCTCTGTGATGCTTTTTGTAATTACTTTCGTGGCGCTCCTTATTTTTTCCAAATCAGTGGAAACATTTTAAAAAGTTTCGTCGAAGTTCGTAGACAAAATCCATCACTTGGGAGTTGTAGCAAAGTTTCATCAGAGTGATCACAACGTTTGGGATGGGCTGTATTATTCATATGAATGCGCATGCTGCTGCTGCTGTGAGAGCTGTGATGAGACATGAAGCAACATCTGATGTCTGTCTCCTGATTCACTGATTTCATTGTTTTCTCTACAAAAATAAAAAAATCAAATCAAATATTTAGCTTGCTCTGTGGTCCTGCTGCTGTCAGTCATGCCCAGGCCAGACTTACTGATCAAAGGAAGACGCTGCAGTCAAATCTCAAACTGAATCAGGTTTGTTGGCCAAAACACATTTTTGACTCCAATTTAGACCTCAAAATGCAGAAGATATTGTTGGATAAAGCTGAACAAATGTAACAATGCAGCTTTTATGTACAGAAAGGTTAGCATAAAACATGGAGAGGTCCTGAGGCCTGCACTACAAAGCAGAATTAGTGAGTTAGCATCGTGTTTTTGGGCCTAAAGTCAGAGTTAGAAGGGTCACAGGGGTGGCTACACCTGCTCCTGAAGGAACCTGGACTGCCCCAGGGTCCACTCGGAGACCGAGGTGATCAGAAGAATATTAAAGAATATTAAAATGAACTTCTGCAGACAGTCTGTGTGATGATAACACCGAAACCAGCCATCCGTATGAGACCACAATCACATGTGGACTATACTGGTGTTCAAATAGACCATTACATTTAATAAAAATTAAAAAAGACCAGGTATATCTATCATAGCCTTTTTGCTTAGTGTACATGCTGCATCAGTTCAACCTGGCAGAGGCAGTGAACAGTAAGAAATAATCAATGAGCTTCACCTTGTTTTAACCAGCATGCCTCTCTGGTCTGATTTGCTTCAGCTGTGTTGCTGTTTTCATCCTGATGATAGCTCTATGTTCTCCATAACAACCATCTGCTCCTGCTGGATAAAGTGTGTGACCCACAAACACTTCGTTTTCTTGTAAAAAAAAAAAAAAATCACTTTAATGTGGATGGACACAGGGACTCTGGGTTAACAGAGCAACTAATTATCCACCATGGTCGGACCAGAATCAAAGTCCAGCTCTGAAGGGACGGTCTTGTACTAAAACCCCCTGAGTGTGGCTGCAAATAGGCTGAAAGTGTAGGAGAATGGTGGAATAAATACTGTGCATGTAAAGAGACACAACAGCTGGGATGACCTCACATTTGTACAAGTTTACATGATGGCTTTAATAATCGTGATGTCATTTTCTACTTCTGTATTTCTGATAAAAGCAACAAAACATTTCAGCGCTCACTTTGTAATGTTTTCAAAAATGTGTTACACACAGATACACAGACCTGCACATGTGACTGGATTTTTATCGGTGGCATCTCTCCTATCTGTTGTAACCTTTCCTTCTTTCCACCCACTTTCCTGTCCATTTCTTCCAGTCCTCTCTATTCCCAGTCTGTCCCTAGTCAAGCAGAGAATCGATTTTTAAACAGCCAACTCTCTGGGGACCGAGCAGAGAACCATTATTGGCCTCATTTAGGCTCCACTGCCACAGCGATGGCTTCTCTAGACAATAGGATAGACTCTGTCATGGATACCAAAGCGTAAATTCACATTCCAGCTGAAAACCGCTCAGGCCAGCATTTCCTGTTTTCAGGGGGGGCTTTGTTTAAAATAAATAAATGAAAATGTTGTCGGTGTGAGAGGATGGACCGCGGTGCCTCTCCACACACCGCTAACGTCGGCACATCCAGCACATTTCACAGCCGCAAGCAGGACAGGAGGGGGGGGGCGGTGAATGTATGGACTTTTCTTTTTTCTCCATGCTATTTACTGCAGTGCCACCTTTCAGTTTTTCATGGTTGCCGTGGTTTCTGTGCCGTCTGTAACATATGGCCGCATGTTGCTACTGTAAACAGCGGCTGCTGATTCCTCATCAGGGGACCGAGCTCATCGATAGCAGCTGTATGTCTGTCAGGCAGCTCAAGCGTGTAGATCCAATCACAGCTCTCTGTCTCTGTCTAAGATTGAAAGGTTTCAGGGAAGCTTCTTCAATTCCAGCACACTTTATCCTCTGTAGCAGCACATTATGTCGTGACCATACTGCAGCGACCAACGTTCGTCCCAGGAATCACAGGCGCCCCCCTCAGTTTGCCGTCAGTTTGTTCTTAAATGTCTGTTGATGAAGAACAACATCTGTATTTGAAAATGTTTGTCGCACCGTCTTTAATCTGAAACAAATCAGTGTCCTGCCACACAATGACTGCACATTTAGAGAAGTTGTTGGCAGAGCATTGGATACTTGGATGCCCTCTAACAACAGACATCAATATCAGACTGCAGTTTGGCAAATGAAAGATAATATGTCCCACGCCCGATGAAATAAGATTCAATTTGAATGAATCAATAATAACTTTTCTTAACTAAAATTGATGAGCTGATGTCTCTACACAGCTCTGTTGCTTAGCTACATGATTCACTATGAAAAGGACAGCTTATTTTTATGGTAAAGCCTGACCTCAGCTCCCCTCCCACATTCCTGTAGTAGGCGTGAAAAGGAAAGAAAAGTGATGCAATAGGTGTAGATGTTACTGTACACGTCTGACAGCACACCGTGATGCTGGATCAAAGATCACAAAAGAAGACGTAACCGTCCATGAGGTCACAGAGGAAACCAAGGAAACTTCTGAGCAACACGAAGTTGTCAGGATGGCCGAGCGGTCTAAGGCGCCAGACTCAAGGTGACAAACCTTCCAGTGAACGGGACTTCTGGTCTCTGAATGGAGGCGTGGGTTCGAATCCCACTTCTGACAGTATTCTATTCTATTCTATTCTCAACATGGTCTGTTTTTAAATGGGTCTGGAGAAATGAAACATTGCATCCAGCATCTAAACCTTAGCCCTTTCGTGAAGCATGGTGGTACTAAGTCATGGTTTGCTGTCTCTGGGCCAGGACGGGTTGCCAGTTTTACCCTAATATTGAAGCCAAATCCAGAAAGCAGACAGTAAAGAAGGAGCAGGTTACTCTATCCAGGCTAAATGGTGGATCATCTGTCAGCTTCATGTTCTTCTGTTTCAACTTCGGAAACACTGAGTTAGAAAAGCGTCCTGTTGGTGGAATGGGGATCACATTGCCCTAGTGTGTGTTCTGGCACAATAAATACAGAAACAGTGATTAAACCACACATAAATTATTGATGTCAGAGCATGTAAGAGAACATGACGCTGCGATGACTACACAGAGGAAGAATTAGGTTTAAAATAACATGTGTGTGTCATTGGGTGTGTCCTGGTGCGTTCCTGCGTTGGACAGAGTTTTTAGTCTTTCTGTGTGTCAGTAGTGGTCCGGCTGCCCCCAGTGGGGTGTACACACTAAATGGGCAAGGAGAGTGCTGGCCCCTGTTCTCCATGAAAGGCAGCATTGACTGGAAGCATGAGAGCGTCTCTGCAGCCAGTCATCCTTGGACAGCTGACAATGGCCTGGGCACGGGGGACGTAGCTGAAAGCAATCAACAACAACCGGAGGAAAATGCTTCGCTGCTGGTGGAACGTGTCTGAACTCAGACCTCAACAACCCACCGCTCTGCATTGGACCGGTCATGAGCAAGTGGCTTGGGCTGGCCTCGAAGCTCTCTTAATTAATTTCCGCTTCGTGCTTCAGTGTGCTCTTTTTACGCACACATTTGGTCGCCACGTGCTTCGTATGTTGGTAGTTAAGGAGACCAGCGGGGGGGGGGGGGGGGAGGTTCAGATTGGTTTAGAATCATGCTGTAATTTATCTCACTCAGTGAAAAGGTGCATGTTGGGACCGAGGCAGGGCATAGCTCACCGCACCTCGCTCGTTAACTCGCACCACCTAAGGCCGCTCCCCGGAGATTAACGAGGGCCGGCCATGGTCAAAGGCGGTCAAATGCGTTTTAACAAAAGCTCGTTTGGGCTACCACCAAGCGCTCATTTTTTATTCTGAGGCAGCGGTACACAGAATAATACTCACGGGGCCTGACTCACACTGTGACACATCTGGCACACAGGCAGAGCAAACACACATGTACACAGATGCAGCAGTGAACGCAGGTAGACATACAGTAAGCAGAGCTCTGTGCTCTGCTCTTTACCAGCTATCTCAGCATGAATCTCTTTGACACAGTGACACACAGAAACACCTATGACTCATTTGTGTGTGTGTGGGTGTGTGTGTGTGTGTGTGTGTGTGTGTGTGTGTGTACTCCTTTCCTTGCTCTTGTTGATATTAAGAGAATTTCCTACATTTTCTAATTTTCGACTCTTTCCACTTGCTCTTTGTTATGATTATTATCAGTCGGTATATTTGTCTTTCAGAGTAGTCCCCCAGAGGTTATTCTCTACAGCTGCTCCAGCATATGAATAATTCATTATTACTTAGTGGATCGTATACAAATAATATAAATATATATATGTATTTTTCCATCTCAGGGCAGCAGGGCTATGATCTGAATACAGCTGAGGAAGATCATTCCACCTGCCCAAGTCTGATTTAGTATTCTTGCAGTTATTACTCATGCAATATTGATCAAAACTGGTCATACACGGGTCTGTTCATGTGTGTGACGGAGACAGTTTAATCCCTTCTATTTGCTGCTGTGTAAATAAAGCGATATGCCCGTCGCCTGGGCTGCATTCAGTAGAATCCTCTGAGACCCTCATGCTCCTCTCATCTTGGTGGACCTGTCTCTACCTTCCACTAGTTTCAGTAGATGCATTATCGCACAATTACTATCATCCCATTAAACTCTATTATGATGTCCCATTCAATGGCCACTATCAGGTGCATTTAATGCAATTTAAAGGACTGGTTCTTCACTTATCAGTAGGTTCAGTAGGTGCACTTTATCGCCCTTTAAATGGCCTCATTATCACTGCACTGGTCTTTCTTTACCTACTGGTAGGTTCAGTAGATAGGTTTTCATTTTTCTCAGTTGCATTCATGGAGCAATGAATGATCAAAAATGTGTCGTGGCTTCTTTACCTGCCTGCAGGTACAGTAGGTG
Organism: Parambassis ranga; assembly: GCF_900634625.1. Lineage (NCBI taxonomy): Eukaryota > Metazoa > Chordata > Actinopteri > Ambassidae > Parambassis > Parambassis ranga. The sequence continues at coordinate 1,704,313 of NC_041041.1, read as the reverse complement.
TGTAATCACTTATTACTAATAAAACAAACAAGCACCCGGCTCAACTAAAATCCCCACAGCCATGAGAGGTGAAACCTGTCAGACTCTTCTATCATGTGTTTGCTGATAGTCTGTCTGACACATTGATAGGGTCAGAAATCATTTTACTAATTTTAGGTAAAGCAAATGTGCACATTCAGTGTCAAATGGGATTAAATCCTAAATCACATAATTAATCACCCACAGAATGCCAAGATGGCGGAGCTTTCCTTCTCTGTCCTAAGATGGCACAGCAGCAGCAGCAGCAGCAGCAGCAGAGCTGGAAGTCAGAGTGTTTTCAGTTTTCAGTTCTACCTGTGATGTGTCCAGTGAAGTCCTGAGAAACACACACACACACACACCACATGCACACAGCAGAGTGTGTGTGTGTGTGTGTGTGTGTGTTAGCAGTAGCGTGAGGTGATAATTGAATTTGGGAGGAGATACTGCTCTCCTGGAAGATCCCGTCCCACAACAATGGCAGCAGACAGTACATTCCTGTGCTCCTTTGTCAGAGCCAGCCAGCAGGCAGTGCTGGGCCGTGGCCCTCATTTTCTGGTAAAAAGCAGCGGGCAAACGGCATGTGTGATGATGTGTGCATGCTTCATGCATCGCTGAAGCGTGGATATCACGGCATGCCTCTGTGTGTGCCTCCTCAAACACACCTGCTCCTGACGCCTCGGAGAAAAAGCTTGGCTGCAGTTAAGCAACTCCAGGATGTCTGGAAGAAGAGGAGGGTGCACTGTACGCACTAACGTTATATCTTTATGTTCAGAAAAGGTCAGATGAGTCTGTTACACGGAGAGAAGTTTGTCTAGTTTTGTATAGTTATAATGAACTCACAAGACGCTTGGCATTGTGGGAAAAAAGAACCATAAAGTGCACGGACACCCTGCGCAGCTTTAGCATGCTGCTGCTCTGTTTTCACTACTAGACCTGCAGCTGATGATTATTTGCATTATTGATTGATAGTCTGTGATTAATTAATCAATGTATTCTGACAGTTGATGGACCAACCAGTGGACAATGTTTCCGTTTCCAAACGTCCATTCATTGATCATTGCTGCAGCTTTAGAGCAGGGAGTGAGGATGAAGATGACAATCGTGTGTGTGTGTGTCTGCACTCAAAGGTACGCTCTGTCCTGTAACCATGCACACAGTCATTCAGTGAAGCACATCAGCTTGTATTAGACATGAAATGCTGGCATCGTGCCACTATCCAACTGCTCACAGCACAAATATTGACAAACACTGAGCTGGAGATGTTGTGGATAATTACACAGAAACACTGAATGCAGCCTTTCTGTAACCCACTGTAACAGAGTGAAGGGTCACAGAGCCACTTTTATCTGCTTCTCCATTATAGTGCATTGGAAAATATTTGTATACATTTGATTCATTCTTACTCGGGTCATATTTATCTATCTATCTATTTGCTATTGATCGGTCGATCTATACACACGTAGATCGATGGTGTATTTTTTAGCGGACACTCGCTCATTGCTCATATGCTCATTAGACTCTCCACCCTCTTTGTATCTGCACAGAGCCATTAGCTGATGGGGGAGTTACGGATGCAGCTACAAACACTGAGCAGGTTATTACGTTTTTTTTTTTTTAAAGGTCTTTTAACAGCACAAAGAGCAGCAAATCCTTCAGCTGTGGCATTTGCCAGAATGTTATTGGCAAAGCAGTGTTTATCGACTGAAGTTGTTTCCTAGTAGAATGCAATCGAGGAGAAGAGAAAGGCTCCTTTTTAAAGCAGGAGTTGCGAGTGCCGTGTAAACACACCCTGAGAGAAGCTCCTTTCATTAGCTATGCTAATCTGGAGTGCACGTGACTCGCTGCAGATTCCAAGGTCCCTCCCGGCTCTCTCTTAGTTTCTCTCTTCAAAGGCCAGGGTCCCGTCTCCCCTCCTTTCAGGTTCATTGGGTTAATCTGCAGTGTGTTGTGCTCTCCATGTTATATAGTTAGACTGACAGGAACATGGATGCTGTTGCTGAATGTACTGCTCTCCTCCTATAGCCTTTTTGGGCGTCAAGCAGCTACACGGTAACAATGTCTGTAAGCAGTGAGAGCTTTGAATGTGCAAGCTGCCTCTTTGTTGTCAGTGCTTAAAAGGAGACCAGACGAGGGCTTTCTCAGTGTAGCTCTGCCATGCTCACCATGGATGCTCCAAGTGGTCCTGGTGCTGGATCTATTACAGTTGTGTTTTTTTATTGATCTTTGTTGGGGAGGATCTTGATGTTCCGTCCTGTGTGGACATGCTGGGTCTTATCTATATCCATGTTCCCCCCTCTAAACTGTATCTTCTTCACCATTGTAAAGTTTTACTAATCTTCATTCTGGTGTCGTCTTCCGTCTCTCGTTTCGCCCCTTAGAGATTTTTTTTATTCCAGTTTGATAATGGTTGATTGTGAAGGGTAGCGCCATGGGCTAACAGTGTAAGCTAATAAACTGAATCTTTGATGAGTGTATTCTTTTTTCATTTAACATCAAATTTATACAGCAGTACCGGCTCTATTTCAGGAGCTCGCTATTAGGGGGTAATTACTACATGTTAGATTATGTCATTTATTTAAAGAAGACGAGGAGTAGCGAATGAGTCATGGTCATCAATTCATGTAATATATAAGTTGATAAGGTATGGGTGGGATACTCTGCCAGTAACAAGGTGATCATTTCAGATCCCCTCCAGGTCTCCTCCCTTTTTTTTAATGAAAATGGCGGGTGGAAGTGGTGTTTCTTACACATGTAATTATTTTTTTATTGATTCGTCAGCATCTTAGGGAATGGTTTTTCATGAAATATATCCGTGTAATGATAACTCGTCTCCATTGCAATCATGAAAAAAATCATTACAAGAAAGACCCCCCTGGGGGAATGTGGAAAGTGGTGTGTTGATCCGAGTGTGTGTGTGTGTAAATGTTTGTACAGTAGTGTGTGCGTTCAGTTTTCTGTTGTGTTTGCAGATCGTCCCTCTGCAGAGACACTTACTCTTGTCTAGTAGGAACAAGGAGGTACTTGATCTCATGCACAGGCAGTGACTGATGGCTCTTTTTCCTCTTTGTCCCCTCCGTCCTCCCTCTCCTCTCTCTCTTCCTCTCTCCTCCTTCATTCTTTCCTTCCCAGGCTGTGAGGACGGGGGAGGGAAGATGAGACCTCCCAGCCCTCTGCTGATCCTGCTGTACGTCACCCTGTCTAGGAGCGTAAAGGTGGTCTCAAAGAGAGGCTCAGGTATGGTACACCTTCCTGCTTCTTCCTGTCTGTGTGCTTAATGTATGTCATGGCTGTTTTAATGGATGTGTGTGTGTGTGTGTTCATGGTGGCTGGCGCCGCTGTTGATGTATTTGTAGATTTCTGGTGATGCCATGTCTGCTGTTAGCTTGTGTTTAACCAGTGAAGAATGACTCTTTGTTGTTACCTCATGATTCTGCAGGCTGAAGCCCACCGGTGTGTCTGTGTTATCATATATGCTACATGATAGGCAGGTTGTTGGAGAAGAGATGTCGCCCCCACAACAATGGGAGCAATTAAGCTAGCACTTTCTTTTTGGTTGTGTCTCAGGTGAAGAGCATGTGACTTAATGAGAAGATATACGGTGTCCTTCTTAGAATTAGCTTGACCTGCCTCAATCTGGAGAGAGTGACAGCTCCCAAATGATGCGATTGTTCAGTGACTGGGTCATCAGGAGTTAATGTGAAACTTATTTTGGCTCTAAATGCCAGCAAATTGAACATCAATTGTGAACAAATGCAAAGGTCAAATGAGAAAATAGAGAGCAAAAGGACCCAAAGTAGAAACTTTTCATGGCTTGAATACAGCAGCTATTAAGGAGACGAGCTACAACAATGTGAGGGGGTGAAGGAGATGTGTTGTAATTTCATACAGACACTGTTTTTGTCAGTTAATCACATACTTCTCAACTAAAGTCTTTGCTGTTGGAAATCATCTAATATTGCTTGGTGCATGCATGTGTGTGAGTGTTTAGCTTCTTACCGTGGGTCTTGATTAACTGCAGATATTAAGATTAAGATTAAGATATATGAGCGTGTCTAAGAAAAGACTGACCTTTAAGTGAAAGCACTCTCAGTGGACAGACACTGATACAAAGAGCCAAAGGGCAGCTTATCAGTCAATGAGGTGCCTTCACAAAAAACGAACACGCTCACTGACACGGAGTTCAGACAGCTTAGCAATGATAACAATCCATGAAACAAAGTTTATGGTACTACAGCTGAGAATGACAGAAGCCGGAACCTCTTCTTCTCTGTTGAATATCTATGAAAAACTAAGTGACCCGACCTTTCCAGCCACCCCTGCTGCTCATTAGCAGTGGTGGAGGAAGTACTCAGGCTTGGTACTTAAGTAAAAGTACAATTACCCAGCAAAATATGTACTCAAGTAAAAGTAGAAGTGCTACATCAACAAGCCTGCTTAAGTAAAAGTCTTAAGTACTTTTAAAAGTACTTAAGTAAAAGTCTTAAGTACTTTTAAATGTACTTAAAGTATTAAAAGTAAAAGTACTCACACTGAATATATATGATTGATTTCCATTGCAAAGGATCTGAACAGGTTAAAATAATCAAAGTAAAATGGACCATGTGTAGTTAATGTACATGTTCAGTACAGAAGCAGCTGTGGACAGGTCTGTGTGTCATGAGGCAGGCTGTGGGCATCAAGTGAACAGAGAGGCTGCTGATAACAAACAGGCATTCAGCATGTTTACTGTGTCAGTGTTCCTGCTGTAGATTCATGTGATGATTCATGTTCATCAGACATTAATGGATGGACCTGTGTTAGCAGACAGCAGCTAACTAGTTAGCTCACTTAGCCAGAGCACCGGCATCATGACTGAGGCTCATTATAGAAACACAGCTGGCAGCGTGACACCACCTCCATGCAGAGTCTGACCTCTCATCAGTCCACACTGTGTTCATCACATGGAACAAGGAACTACAGACACTGGAGACATGTAGTGGAGGAGAAAGTACAGGTAACAGCTGCAACATGGAATGGAGTAAAAGTATGCACTATTATTTTTACTTAAGTAAAGTATAAATACATAAAAAAATGTACTTAAGTACAGTAACAAAGTACAAATACTTAGTTACTTTCTACCACTGGATATTAGTGCAACAAAGTATAGGCAAGAAATACATATATGCAGCCACCTTCTCATACATTAATGACAGTTAGAGCAAACATAGCCACATTTCTAAGTCATACAACGTCCCACCATCATCTTCTGATGCTTCCAGATTCCAGACTCTCCTCTACAGAATGATGAACATAAATCCGTGCTGCCAGCCTGTGGTGAAGAGACACATGTTGAAACTTAACTATTTAATAAGACATGTTTGTTTTTTTTCTATGACCTAGAGACTCATGCAATACATGTGCATATATCATCAATGATAGTACATCTGAGCCTAGACTGCCCTGAATAGAACCAGGCACAGCATGTATGGCATCATTCACCAGAGGCTGAAGTTGTTAGGCTGGTCACAGGTTCACACGGTGTTCCTGTTTCATAGTGTCCTCCATTTTGACTTTCATGTCCTCAAAGATCAACACTTCCAAGGTGTCATGCTTTTGATCAATGTGGCAGACTTCTGTACATCAAAGCTGAATCTGAAGCATGTGTGATGTGCTGCTCTCCTGTCAGGCCTGAGTTCTTGAAGGGCGTTGTCACGCCTATGGTAGCTGTAGGCTAATGAGCTGCTAGTAAACTTGGTGCATTTCCTCCTGAAGCTTATTTTTTTCACAAAGTAAAAAAAAAAATCCAAAAGGCATTACTGAGCCAATAACTCCCTCCACTCTTTGGTTAGATGTGTCGGGGGGAAGCAGAGCAGACACAGACAGAAGGTCGACAAATACAATTTTTCATCAGGGCAAAATAAAAAAAACCTTCACCAGCAGAAAAGTGTTGAAAATTCTGCACTGCTTTAATTTTTGAGAAGTAGATGTGCTGCCTTCAGGCACCTCAGCAGGAGGAGGGAGCTACATCTGTCCACATGTTCGGCCAGGTCTTCAGCATGTGTAACTATGAACTATGGTTTCTACTTCAACCTTAACCAGATGTGTTCCACTGACCATGAGTGAAAGACGCAGGGAAACTGTCGGGTCCCCAGTGGCTCCTTAAGCCACCAAGCACCAGTCCATGCTCCCACCCTGAAGATCTCACACTTTATCGGTGCTATGATCAGGTGATGTGGGATTATACAGATATCCTGTTCTGGTCAGCTTAGCCTGACATGATGTGAGATTCCTACTGTATCAGGGACATCCAGGCTTCTTGTTTACAGATGTCCTCTTTGAATCGTAGGCTTCTTGGCACCTGATTGAGTGGTCTATGAATTATTCATCCCATTGAAAGAGTGCCTATATACTGTACGTCCCCTCCCTCGCTGGATTTGTCTATACTCCTTTGAGTGACAGGAGAGCATACATAATATATGAAGTAAGAGAAGACCTCACTATGAATGCATTCATGATGATGCATGTGGGAGCTTATTTGACCCTGCTCCGTCCAACAAAAGAAATATAACTACACAAACCCCCACCGGCAATCAGCCCAGGAGCAAACAGTGTGTCTCCGTCCTGGACGTCTCACAGCACTCATGGAAACCTGCTGTTTGAATCACGCTGTACGTTTGAGGTTGAGAGTTAAATTGCCAGGTGAAGACTGAAACACACCTTCACATGAAGGCGCTATCCAACGCTGAGGGGCACATCATGATGAAGTGTTAGAATCCAGCCTGACGACATGTGTGACAGCTTTGCTCCTATTGTTATGTAAGTGCATGATTGAGGCCACAATATCAGACAAAAACGTCTGAGTTCAACACCGGCCATCCTCTGTGATTCAGCCTATCTGTTTCTATCCTGACCGCGGGGCGCAGCGGCTGCAGAGTCAGGCTGCAGAGAGCGGCTCGTGGATGGAAGGCCTCCTTAAACACATTTCCCTCCTGAGCCTGACTGTGGACTGTGGACTTTTTTGAGGTGAACAATGAAAAAGTTGAAGTAGATAGTGTGTTGAAGAAAAAGAGTCCAGGGTGCAGTGAGTGCTGACTGTTCAGGTATTAGCTTAGTGACGGTGTCATGTGTTTTCCTGTGGCTACTACATGAAACAATGGTGACAAACTCATTAGCAAACGCCTGGAGGTGGGGTCAGACTGAGGTTGTATCATGTTCACATCACTAACAACTCAGTCCACAGTTAAATTAGGCCTGATCAAAGCCAGCCTCTTTGACCGTCTTTTAGTATCTGCCCAAAGCATCACACAGACGTCCATCAGAGATCTGATGACCAAGTACCTGATGGAGTAACAGGGTCTGTAAGCACCTGTAAGCCTGTCCCAGACCTCCACCTTCACCGGTCCACTGTCCTTATACACAGTGTGTCCACACTAGGAGTTCTGTGTCCAGGTACAAACCAGAAAATCACAGCACACGTCTGTCTCACTTGGCTTTGCAGTTATAGCTGTATCAGTCGGTCGTCACTTGGTGGTGTGCCCTCATCGTTTCCTCTGCTTATATTCTGCACAGAGGACTTTTCTGATCACAGTTGTGGCACTGCATCCTGCTTTGATGCATTCAGTCAAACTGAGACGCACGTCTTCAGACGGCCTCTGTCTGTGGTGTGGTGTGCACCAGAACCAAACCTGCCAAGTGTGAAGAAATCCTGAGCCAGCAGGTGTGCGCTCTGCTGTATGTCCCCACTCTCTCCCAAGTCACACTCTTAGGGGTGTTTACACTTAACTTGGCAGGATAATAAGACAATGACAATGCCCACGTCAAGCTTCCTGGTTTATTGTTTCTCATTTGATTTAATGGAATATAGCTTGATAGCTTGACTGAGTTGTGTTACTGTGTGCCTACACACAGACACACTGGTACCATGTGGTTACCTGCTTTGGTCTGTGGAGGATTTCGACACAGCTCAGAGCCTGGACAGCACATCTGGTCAAGCACCCGGGTCCTCTGGGTCCTTCGGTCAAATATTGATAGCAGTAAAGTCAATATTACCTCCCAAGCGTGGGGTCAAAGGTGATTGACTGTCACGGTGCAGTTTGGCTGTTTAATGGCTCCTCCGTCTGCCTGAGAGATTACAAATGGAGGCGCATGGAAAATCAAACCAGCTCACACGGCAGCTGTCACTTCCTTTCTGTCTTTCTTTGTCTCACACACATTAACACACGTTGTTTTGCCTAACAACAACATCTTTCCTCCTTTCTCCTCAGTGCAACTGAGCAGGATGCAGGTTGTGCGCAGAAATACGGTGTTAAAGGAGATTAATTGGCTGATAAAGCCCCATGTGGGTGATTGTTTTCTGGTTCAAAGGTTTGGGACATTTGTCTTCATGTGCTGGAGATGAAAGAGAGTGGTGGACAATCGTGGCTGCTATTAAATTCTCTTCAAATGACCACCCCTGGCTTCTTACATGCACCTGAGTCAAAGTCATTTACAGGTTTTTATTATTGTTGTTGAGTCCTAGCCGGAGAGGAGAAAGAAAGTAGTGTAATGAATTGTTTGTTGGCTCGTTCAGAAGGGAATACGTTATTGTTTCTGTAGGAGTGTGTGTGTGTGCGTGTGTGTGTGTGTTGGGAGTTTGACTTCACAACCTTGAATAGTTACGAGTAAGGGATCAGCTGTGAGGGCTTGATTAGCCCCCAGGAGACACTGGATAAAGCAACTATTCAATTGATTTTCCCCTCCCAATGTCCGGGTGGCATTCCCAGTGTTGTAGCTCTCCAAAATCCTATAATTATTCAATGTGGAGTCTGCCTGCGCTTGTATTACCCAGACTAATGAGTTTCCCAAAGGTGTGGATGCTGCATGTGTTTCTTAGTTTCTCATCCTTCGTGCAGCTCATGCTCTTAATGACCGGTCACACTCAGCAGAATTCGATATCAGTTGGCTGTTGTTGTTGGTTTGTGATGGTTGGTTGTTGGTTGTGTGTGCACACGGGTCTGTGGATGTATCAACAAACTCCTCATATATATATAATATGTTGACCCACATCTTGGCGTCTGCTGTGGCACGCTCAGACCAACACCGCGCTGACACCATGTGAGAGTCACTCCTGGGGATTGTGAGCGTCCTCTCTGACAGAAAGAAGCTGTCAGGGTCCATCCATCAGGCTGCAATCAGCTCCATCTCAGTCCGGCCCAGCCCGGCCCGACCTGAGCGGGCCCGGCTCCAGTTTTCCAGCTGGAGATCAGCCCATAAAGACTCAGACTTTAATCAGACAAGACAGGGACTCTTTAACTGGGGTCTCAGTCTGCTCACAAACCCAATTACCAGTTTGCACCAGGCTGTGAGAAAAGATTCGCACAACACAACACAACACAATGCACCATTCAGAGCACAATAACAGAAGAGCCCAAACATCACTTCAAGTACTGCTGAAAGAATTAGAATAAAAAAATACATTTATGTTATTTGTGATGAATCCTTCAGTCTTTCCTTTGGGTAAACTGTCAACTGTATTTGACAGTGACGTTTCTTCTAGTCTTCTACTAATGGCTGCTGTCAGATAAGATGGTAAAATCTGAAGATGTGCCGTCATCTTATAGATCACTGGGTGGAGTGATCTATAAGATGGTGGTGGAGTGTAAGAATCCCAGTTCGATCCGCGGCGCTGGCTGCATGTCCGTGTGTCGTTGGGTAAAACAGTTAGCCTGAAGTTGCTCCCAGTAGTAGCACTGTGTGTGTGTGTGTGTTTGCCATTTTTATGTGCTGAATCTATATATCCTCTCCTTGGTGCTGCAGTGTCCACCGGACTGGATCAGAGTTTCAGCTGAGATCAGTCAAGAAAATGATCACTGTGGGAAGCTGAGGATGGAGTGGCAGTGGAGTTGAAGTTGGCCAGTCAACCAAATAAACCTGTTTAGATCTGGTCTTTGAGCAGACAGTCTTCCTCTCTGTCTTTGCTCTCATCCAAAGCAATATCCTTCTAGCAACTGCACAGTTTTAGGGTTGAGCTATAAGTCAGGACTCAGGAGCTGGTCCAGAAAAATCAGCACTTGGATCTGAAAAATGTGAGAAAAAGTCCAGGTCAATTGGAAAGAGCTTTGTGGGATGAGGACACACCTCCTTGCGGAGAACTGTCCACCTCATGTCCATCAATCAGTGTCACCTGGTCAAAGAGGGAATGCAGTGTATCACCATGGGAATGCTGTGCAGGGTGCAGTGTGTGTTGCTTCTTGCCCCGGAGTCACTGCCATGACACAACAGACAAAAGCCCTCATTAGGACATGCTCCCAGCTGCAGCTCTGCAGCATCACAGCCTACAGAGACAACCAAAAAAGACACTGTTTGACGCTGTGTGTTTATGCACTCCAAATGTCATAAAAGAGCCAGACAATACACATCACTAAACACACCCAAGGCCCGCTGACCGGTCTGTTAGCTGGAATAATGGCTTCTAAACACGGCCTGCAGGGATGAGTGAACATGCTGCAGTGGAAAACAACAGTCTGCACTCACATACAGCAGCTCCAATACAAGACTGGGAGCCTCTCTGTGTCTCACACTCAGCTCAGGACCGGCCCAAGCATACGTTCAAGATGTGTGAGTAAATCACTGCAGTTACTGGAGGGGTTAGTGTGTTTGTGTGTGTTTTTTCTGTCTGTGTGTGCATGCATGTATACAATGTGTGCAAAAATAATCCCTCGGTGCGTCAGCTTGTTTCCATATCAATGTCTTTATGGGTTAATACAGGTGGCTGTATTTTCTACTTATCATCAATACATCCTCAGTTTGACATTCCTGCTTAGCGCCAAGAAAACGCACCAAGGACGAGCGGAGCATCGTTAATGAGCATCAAATGCAATTGGCTTCACATTGCAATGCAGAAAAAAGAGAGAGGAGGAGGAAGAGGAGGAGGAGGAGGAGGAGGAGGTTGAAACTGCCATTGAATGCATCATTTGGGAAGCGTCACGTTAAAGGTTGAGGGTGATCATTCACTTAACTGGAGACTGGCTGCAGTCATATATTAGTGTGTATGGATGTCAGATTGGACAGTTGATCTGTCAATAAACTATTACACCCTTTTCCTGCCCTAGAATTGAGAGGAATGACTGTTCAATACAAGCATCTAGGAAGCCTCAGGGGGGATGAGACGGGCATGACAAGTAGAGACAAGGTCTCCCTACATCTTATTTGTGTGTGCCATTTAGCTCATCTGCTTGACAGAGAAAATGCATAGACCTGCACATTTCAGTTTTCAAAGTGTCTGAGACATCGCAGCAGTATGATTTGTGAAATGAAAGGGGAGCACCTTGACAAATAAATTAACTGACTGGCTGGCTGGCTGGCTGCATTTCGGATTCCTGTCCTCACGCTTATCGAGAGGTTATTCAGGCATCAGCTCCATGGACTTCATCCCCCACACTGCCTCGGGGCCATGTCAGATTTACAGTTTTATCCATGACGGGCCCTTATCAGGGATTTGGAGCGGGACTTTGCAGAGTCATCTAGAATATTGGCTGTATCCTTTTTTTTTTTTCTTCCCACATAGAGAAACAGCAAGAGGCCAATGTTGGGATATCATAAGTCACATGAAGACAATCACACACACACACACACACACACACACATCTCATTCTCTGACACTTCCTGCCGGGATCATTGGGTTTCAGTTCGCTGCCGTATCAGAGTAAATAGACAGTGAGCTGACTGCAGAGGTTTTGCCAGTCATGCCGAGCAGCACGCTCTCTCTGTCTGCACCACATTCTTACTCTGTCAGTGCACAGCCCATATTTGTTTAGTTTTTTTTTTACATATATGATTAAAGGGTTAATACTCAACATATTTAAATCTTAATCTTGGATGCATAGCATCATACAGTGGTGCATCCATGAACCATGATACTGCCACCACCATGTTAACAGGCCTGTGTTGAAGTAAAACAGTGCACTCATTGATACTGATTGAACCCCTCTAAAGTGATGGACTATGATTGGCTTTCAGATTAATTACTAATCCCAGAGGTTGACATACCCGCTCACAGATATTGGATGATGCAGACATACATTGAGCCTTCTTCAGGCGCCACTGTACATGTATGCACCTTCAGATACACGATGAAGAGAACCATGGACAGGATGTGAATTGTTTATTGCTTCCTGTTGGCTCACAGCACGCACAGATGCACTACAGAATCTGTCCCGGCCTGGTCAATACCTCTCTCTCTAAATGATGAGGTATAGCCTGCGCTGCAGTAACGCTATGCAGGGAGATTGATCACATGCAGACTTCTGGAGATTAAATGGCTTTCTTGTGGAAAGCCAGACTGCCCGTGGTTGGAGCTTTGTGCAGAGAGGAAGCCGGGTTTCAGAACAACATACAATGTGCTGGAATAATGTTATCATTTATATGGGGAGGGCTGCATGGAGTGGTCGATTGTTTGTGGTGTTTTTGGGTTTGTGCGGAGTGCTTCAGAACAATATGGAGCGTTTCTAAACGTCTTCTTCACAAACAGCCTTCTGTCAAGTACTAGGAATTAGGTTACGTTCAAACTGCAAGTAGTTTTTATGGAGGAGCTCTTTAAATCCCCTCTAACGGTTTACGTTTAAAGACCATCATAGCCGGGGAATTACTCCCTCCAGTTAATGTATGCTCAGGAAAATTACACGTGTGTGTGTGTGTGTGTGTTGTGTTGTGTGGAGGCTTGAGGCTGTATATTCCACAGTGAGCACATGATTAGAGAGACATGTGGTGTAATATGCTACATGTGAGCTGGTTTCCACTGATAATGGAGTAATTATGCTGGGAATCATTCATATTAGTGGTAAATATAAAGTAATATTTGGCATATGCTCTGCTGTAGTGTGTGTGTGTGTGTGTGTGTTTATACCAATAGGTTTATATCTACTACAAAAATAATCTGCTCAGGTAATTAAATGTTGGTAAATGAAAGTGCCACTGGACACTTTTATCGACATCAAGGCAATTTAGTCTGCATTAGATGGCTGTGATATAGGAGCTGTGTGAGTGTGTGTCTGTGTGTGTGTGTGTGATGAAGTTGTGAGGTCTAATTTAGATCTAATTATCTGTCAATCTATTTTCATGCTGGGTTTAAAATAGCATTTTCTCTACCACAAGACAGCCAATGAAAGATGAAGGAATATTCATTCAGTCTGTTTATTACATTTTTTGGGTCTAAATAGAATAAATTAAATGTTTGGAAAACACCAAAGTCCTTTTTGTTTACCTTTAGTAATACCATATTTTCCGGACTATAGGTCGCACCAGAGTATAAGTCAGTTTTTGGGTCACAGGTTACAGTCAGGTTCCTAAAATATAGTGAAACGTGCCAGTGCATGTTTGTTCGCTGTCGGTAATAAACACAATGCGCTGTCTATGCTGGTGCCGACCATGAGAGGCGGGCCTACATAAATCACTACATTACGCTGCCTCTTGAATTCCTCATCACTTAAGTGGTGGCTGCAGGGCTCTCAAGTCTCACACATTAAGAGTGAGACAAACGAGTCCTCGCATGGGGAAATGATTCGCTTCACCGCACAGAAACTCCTATAAACTCTCCTATAAAGGAGTCAAAGGCAGACTCATATGGCTGTCTGGAATTAGCGACCTATCGACCAATCAGAAAATAGAATTCCTTGTTGCCAGGTGAGGTCTGAGGCTCACGTCACCTATGCTCAGAATGCAAAGTGTGGACAAGCTGGAGGGGGACAGAACAGCTGCCAACATATCTGTGATGGGACGTCAGGACACACGGCTAACATGTTATATATTTTAATATATGAGTCGCAGCTGAGTATAAGTCGCATACCCAGTCAAACAATGAAGAAAAGTGCGACTTATAGTCCGGGAAATGCTGATATCATCAGCCGCCCTCTGCTCCAGCTGACCTGTCCCTGTATTCTGTTGACACATATCAGTCTCCTTAATGAAGTGCTTCTAGAGGACGAAGTTTCTGTCATTTCTGTTTGTCTTTATTGACGTCAGCAAAATATAGCACATAGAACATTAACCTGTTTGTCTTCCCAGCAGAACTACAAAGGCCAGCGCCCGAGAAACCTCTTCAGACCGTTTAAACTGCAATTACCCACAGTCCCCCTGTCATCTCCTTCTATCAAAGCCACACACACTCACATGCTGTTACTGGATGTACAAACATAAGAACAGACACACACATCCACGGTGTTTGTGTGTGTGTGTGTCTGTGTACCATCCCTCATTAAGCAAAAACTCACAAAAAAAGTGCGCTCCATGCTGAGAATGTGGGGGAGGCATCTGAGTATGTCTCCATATGCTAATGAGAGGAGCCTGCTTCAACAGACTGCTTTGTGTGTATTCATCTGAGCGTGTGTGTGTGTGTGTGTGTGTGTGTGTGTGTGTGTTAGTATGTTGTGTTACGCAAAGGTAGGGCGATTTCTAAGCACAGTTATTTTTACATATCATTAGTAGCCCCGTGCAGCCCCATCACCCTGACAACTACATCCCTACCTTTCTCCTCTGCTTATCACCATAACAACTAATCTACCGTAAATAGTGCTGTCTGCCTCTGTCTCTCTCTGCCACTCTTTATTTGGTCCAATCCTTTCTGCACTCCTCTTTTCTCTCCCTCTCTCTCTCCCTCGTCCTTCACCGCCGCTGCTTCTTCCCCTTCTGTCTACTTGTTCTGTTCAGAGTTCATTTTTCTGTGCCACTGCAGATGTGGGTGGTTCTGGTGACTGCACAATAACCTTTCTGCTGCTTCACATTGTCAAGTGCTTCATATGGCGATCAATAAAAAAAAGGCAGATATCCAGCAAAGTCTCCAATCCTCTATTGATTTCAAACCTTTTTCTTTCAGAGGCATGCTTCTCTCTCTGTATACACACTGTATGTATACACACTGTATGTATACACACTGTATGTATACACACTGTATGTATACACACTGTATGTATACACACTGTATGGACAAAAGCATGTGGAGACCCACCCACTCACTGTATGTGTGTATTGGCCTCCATGTTTGTGGCTTCCTGTGCAGCATAATTCTTCTACTAGACAGCAGTGTTAATTTTGGCAGCAATTTCTGATTTAGTTTTTATTTTAGTCTTGTGACTAAAATGTCATTTGATTTTAGTCACATTTTAGTCATCAACATTTTTTAACTTTTAGTCTAGTTTTAGTCGACTAAATATCAAAGAATTGTAGTCAAATCTGCCGTGGATTTAGTCGACTAAAATTCTATGATATATATTTTTTCATGAAATATTTAAGGTTTGAAGTGCAATAAAAACAGGCTCAGCTTTAACTTGTGTTATTTGAAACAAACATCTCTTTATTTAATTGCTATGACCTTTTCACAAAAGCAGCAGTGAACAGTGAGCTGCTCTCCCTGAATACACTGTTCAGTCATGACCTTCTTCATGAATCCTCCATAACTACAGCAAAACACTTCAGTGACAACTTAGAAACAGGTCGCATGCTGTAAAACCATCAGCAGCGGGGTCTTCATTTATAGATTTTGTCACGTGTATCTTTGAGCGGAAGTTAAGATGACTCGTCTGCAAACGTCACTTCAGGTTTGTTGTGTTTTTACCGCTGATAGTCGCTCCACACGGTTTGTAAACCGTCTTGTTTGTCTTGACATCAAACGTGTCTGTGTGTCTGTTCTTCTCCTGTGTTGTGTTACCATGCATGAGGACGCCTTCTTCCAGCATCGCGGGGTAACGTCCTTACGCAGAGAGATCACTTCTGATTGGCTCTCTGCCGCCGTCTCCTGATTCGTCCCTCCCTTCCACAAACAAAATCTGCTCTGATTGGATCTCGTCTCCAATAATTTCGTCTCGTTTTTATTCGTTGACGAAAGTGTCAATCCATTTCGTCTTCGTTTTTGGCACCGTGCGTTAGTTTTTATTTAGTTATCGTCTCATTTTTATCAGCAAAAAAAGGTCGTTAACTAAAACTATGACGAAAATGATTCGTCAACAAAATTAACACTGCTAGACTGCAAAGATCATTTCTGTTTTTAGTTGTCATCTTCATTCTAAGCTGCAACATTTTCCAGACATTTCCATTGGTTTGTCCAATAAATGTCAGCACACATTGATTGATTGATTATGGACAGTCAGCCGTTAATGTCTGTTTACTTTTGGTCATAAAGTGTATATCCATACACATATAGAGTGGAGCGTTTAATTTAAAACCATGTGATCTGATGCAGGCAGGTTTTAAGAGATCAGCCTTGCTCTTTGTGTTTGACCTAAATGTGTTATTGACGGTGGGCCCGGGCCTGACAACTTGATTGGCCCTACTACGCTCCGGGATTAACTTGCCAGCCTGGCAGGCTTTCACAATCAAAGATCAAGCCAATGGTGTGTTTGGCTGAGTAGCTCTGGGATTGACTTAACAGCCTGATGTGCTAATGCAGAGTTATCCCAAGGTTGAGCAGGGAAGCAAGGACATACATGCTGTTGTGCGGTCTAAGTAGATCCTCAATCTATACACAGGCGCGGGACATTTGGAAGGGTGACACTTATCAGGAGCTAAAACAAAAGCGAAGTCCCGCGTTCAGTCGGCATTCCTTTCTCTGCCTCCATTGTTTCCCTTCGCCTGACTCTCTCTTGTTTAATCACCGTTTGGAATCACTAATTATTCTGGTTTATTCTCTTCCTTCCCCACCTCCTCCCTTCTTCCTTCCCCCAACTTAATCTTTTCATCATCATCAGCGGCAGCGGCAGCACACGTGAGGTCACCTTTGTGCACCTCTGCCCCATTTCCTGCCTCTTTCTCTGCTCACACACACTGTGTTCATCTCCTTTGCTCTTTCCATTCACTCTCAGTCCAATGCTCGAGGGAAGCCCTCCTAGATCCCTTCTTACATAACTGCCTCCCCCTTGCTCTCCTGGATGAGAGCATGTGTAAAAAGCAACGTGAGTGCTGAGGCAGAGGGAATATTGATATCATCAATTCTCACAAAATATTAGGGTTATCCCACGAACAGACAGAAGGAAAGCTTGATTAACGTCTCCTCGGGTGATCGTTCTCTTGAGATTGAGTGGCAACCTTTGGAAAAGCCCGAACATGAGAAGCAGAGGATGAATGGAGCATTTGAAATGTCACTTGAAAGGATATTCTCTGAATGCAGTTCTTGCCACACATCTTGAATTCCTATAGTGTCCCTTCGTCTCCGGCTGGTTCCCATACACATGCTGTATGTGACGTCGGGACTCTTTAGAAGCTGGAAATGCCTTCTCTCTTTCTCTCTATCTGCCTTCATTAAGAGGTTGTCTTAAGCTACCCAGCTTAACGCTATTTACATTTTCATTATTCTACTGTTACCAGGAAGAAATGGCATGAAATCCAGCAGTGTTCAGGACATTAGACAAGCTTCATTCTCTCTTGCAAATGGATTTACATAAATAAGGAGGCAGATACATGGAAGCAGAGAGAGAGATGAGACAACAAAAGAAGAGAGAGGGAAAAAGGGAGGCAGAACCTTTAAAATGGATCAAGAGGACATGTTGTGATGCAGAGGCAGGCGCAGCAGAGAGATGGATGTAAAGTAGTAAATGAGAGGGGCTTGTGTCGGGTTCTCCGGCTGTATAAAGTGGGCTCTGAGGGACTGACAGAGGTCCTCTGATCCACTGCAAGTGATCAATACAGCTCTGGCTTCCCTCATTACTGCAACAGATCTCATTGTGTTTACCATACAATGGACCGGTGGAGTCAAACCCCATTCATTTGTGTTCCTCCGCCTGTCGTCGAGCATAATAAGGTATCATGATGTTGGCACTGCATCATTTTCTTCTGTTTGTGTCTGAAACAGTCAGCTGGTGGTTTTATGTGGCGCTTATTTACCAACATTTATTAGCCAATAATGGAACATTTCAAAAAACATTTTGTCAAACAGATGATGTAAATTATAGCTGATAAATATCAGGCAGTAAGATGATGAGGATGATGATGATGACTGCTGCTCCCCTCAGACAGAGCTGCCCAGCTGTCCACAGTGAGCTGTCTGGAGGTTTTTCTAATCAATCACAGTCTGTATCAGATGTTCAGCGGAGGCTCTGTTCAGTGTTTATTAATGTTAATGCTTAAACCAGAAAATTAACCACACCTAACTTCAACCTTTACACTGGAGACAGTCAGTCCAGCTAGAGTAGGATTGAATCCAGATATCCTTTAACCTGGATACGTTCAGACCTATTTTCAAAAAGCAGTTTATTCCTTTGTAGCCCTGTTGAAAATAATCTCAGGGCCAAGCTGTCGTAGTTGGACGGTTGTTTACATACGCCTTTTGTACGCGACACTGTCCCGTGAACCCGGAAGTATCACGTCACTAGCCGTGTTTGCGTTCAGACCTGAGCCACATTTGAGCAAATCTGGTTCGATCAATCTGTATATATCCGGATTCTCGTTGTCCAGATACGGCCCGGGTGAAAGTCTGGAGCACCTGCTGATGTGTGTGTGTGTGTGTGACTTTTGAAAGGAACTGCTTCAGCATCACAGCCATGTTTAGCAATTTATATGGATTGACCGACCAACCTGCCACATCTTAGCTTAATGTACAAATCCTGAAACTAAATGTTAAAGATGCTGTAATGAAAAGAACAAGAAGAAGTGCTGCAACACCTCAACCATGTAACACACACATAACAATCTAAAGGTTTGTGACTTCATAGACCAGGGGTTGCACTTCTAGTTTGTTGTCATGTGTTTGTGATAGATGGTGTGTGTGTGTGTTTTGAGTATTCCTGTTCAAGTCTCAGCAGTTCCTCTAGAATGTTAATGATAGATTAGCTGCAGAAGCTTCCTCCAGCCTCACTGATTGTCCTCCTGGAATCGCAGCCAATCACGGACACGGATTTCTCTCTTTCACATTCCCAACCACTGCGACCCCCGAGACCCTCTCTTCAAACGTGGAATAAAGAGCCAACAATAACAGGAAAGAACTCCATTTCCCCCGTTTCTTTTCATTGAAATTTTTTCTATTTGAAATCCTTCTCTCACACTTGTGGTGGATGTTGTGGTGCGGTGGGTGAATTCATCACCCGTGAGCCCGGGGCCCTCCCAGCCGTCCACAGTGAGCCTGGAGGAGAAAGAAAGGCTCAGTGAGCACATCAGGAACAGCTCATTTCCTCAAAGAATGTTCCACTTTAGCCAGATGCTCCACACCGCTGTCTGCCTCTAACATATGCTCCACAGAGCTGGTACAGTAACGGCGGATCGTACTCACTGATTCCTCTTCAGTGCGACATTCTGGAACACGTTTATTCTTTATAATAAAATATGATAGTCCTGCCTTTTACAGATCCATCATCTGTCTGAATTGGCTCATTTTGTGGCGTTTTTCAGAGTAAATGATGATGAAAGGCTTTCACTGTAATAGACACATCTCCCCGTCTAATGAAAGGTAAACACACAGAACAAGCGGCAGACCGCTGTGTGCATAAGAGCTGAATAAACAGCCTCTGCATACACTCCACAAACTTTGCTCTATTTGAGTGTGAGGGTCAAAGGTCATCCTCTTTACACACTGCAAGATAGAGACTGTGTGTTCATGCACAGGCTGCTGTCGTCGGCTCCTCTCCCGGGTCAAAGCAGAGGCTCTTATTTTTTGAATGGTTTTAGTAATAACTGATGATAATGGTTGTGTTTCAGTGGACACAGTTCAGTTTGACTCACCGTTAACACACACCCACCCTGTGTCATTGTGTCATTGTGATGTGATTTATTAACAGGACGTTTGTCTGCTGCTGCCATCCATCATACAGCTGGACTGTCCCACACACACACACACGCACACACACACACAGAGTTTTTGTTTGTGTATCGGTGAAAATGCGAGGCGGCACAGTTCTCAGTATAATATTGAGCTGCACAGTGTGCCATCCACAGTTCAATACACAGCTGTGAGTTGTGGTTTTGTGCACACAGGGTGAGTTAACAGATGTATCCACTTGGTGGTCCAGTGGGTATGGATCAGTGGCTGGTTACAGTGATGACCTGGATAAACAGCTCCTTAGCAGGAACCTCCATGTGCAGTTCCTCCATACAGCCGCATGGCCCTGGGCTGATTCTCTTCATGTGTGTAAACCACAGACTGTAGATCAGTATGTGTGAGGCTGTAATATGTGTTTATTTCTGCTGTGAGGTGGACTTTTTAACATGGCTCCCTGTGGGTTGAGCCAGCCCCTAGAGGCCAAAGGGAAAACTGCGGTTTTGACGCCTGCACACAGGCCTAATTTGAAGTTTCTGCTTTCAGATGGATTCTCCAGGACAGCATATGTTACTGTGTGTTATTGTTTTAATCAGAGACCCAACAATAAATGTGTAAGACACAGAGTGATTGCTGCGCTCAGAAACAAACAGCCAGCCTATTTTCACCAGGGAAATGTAACATGTTAACACAATTATAAAACATTGACCGTTATGATTATGATCAGAGCTCTGAGCCTTCATCAGGTGTTCACACAATACAGCAGCAGTGTTATTATGAGTAAAATCAATGCATAGTTTTTAAATGAAAACATAATGATTGCCAAAAATAACTAATGGATACCAAATGGAACACAGCAGATGAGTAAGTAGTGAACAGACAGACGTATGAGTGGAAACCCTCCTGTCAGTCTGTGTAAAGCTCATTGTTGTGTGAGTGTGTGCGGCGGGAGAAGAGCGAGTGGAAAGGTGATGCGGTGACCCGGCGAAGGACAGCACCTTCCCAAAAGAGCCCTCACATCCCTGATCGTGCATTCAGCCCACTTTTTGTGTCCCACTCCATCCGCGGCTCTTTCAGGTTTCATGCATCAATAATTGAACCCAGAGGTTTCAGCCAAATTAGCGGAATTATTTTGAAGTAGCTGAATGCCTACTTTTGGCTAATGGGATGGTGCTTTCGGGGCAGATGTTTTATTGAAAAGGAGGAGGTTTTAATTCACTTTAAATTTTTGATAAGTGCTGTTATACTTAGATTATAGGCAAACTGATTTCCCCTCCTCTAATGGATGGAGGAGCTGTTGGAGCAACTTCACAACAAATGCTGAATGCTCTGGTGCTTAAGTACATTCTCTACTTCACAAAGAACGGGACGTTTCTATTTCTGAAAGCTGGTAAGCGGCAGTAATGACCATAATTGCCTGCCAGGGCTCATTCACATCCATAGCTCAATAAGTTCCCGGCTGGGACTGCGTCTCTCCGCTGAACCCAGACTTTCATTCACACTTCACCCTGTTATCTCTGTTTGAACGTCTGGCTGCATGACCTTTGACCCTACAGGCTGCTTCCAGGCTGATTTCACTGCCTTCACTTTCAGCCTCTTATCTCAGTCACTAAGTGCTGCAACGGAACATGATGGTGGGACATTCTAGGACTCAGAAATCAGTTAAAATGTGAGAATTAGTGACTTTCAGAAATACTGGAAAAGTCATTTCAGTGAAGTGTGCTTACTGATTATTGGAGAAGGAATGATGAAACACATGACACATTTTCATAAGGTTATTTCTCATCACACACACAAGCAGCATGGATCACCAGAAGGATCCGG
Organism: Parambassis ranga; assembly: GCF_900634625.1. NCBI lineage: Eukaryota > Metazoa > Chordata > Actinopteri > Ambassidae > Parambassis > Parambassis ranga. The sequence continues at coordinate 1,682,778 of NC_041041.1, read as the reverse complement.
TCAGGTAGTTTTTGTAGGTATTTGAACCACCTCACCTTGATGAAGACTTCCAAAGATATTCATCAGAGAGGAAGAAGTTTACTCCGTGACCAAACTGGGTCACTGCGAGACGCAGGAAGAGAAGATGTAGCAGATATATTTAACAGTTTGGATATCCGTCCATTATTAGATCTAATAATTTGATATGATCCACTCATTTAAAATAAGGGAAATGCAACCAAGCAGACCAACAACACCTAATTATACGTAAGCATATCTTGAGCTGTTGTTTCCTCCCTTTAATATCCACTTTGACATCCAGTCCTCCCACCACCAGCCTCACTGTTGTGTGTCTGCGATCCCCGGTGCATCATTGGCATGACTGAGCAACGGCACAGCTGTTGCAGAGCCGGGCAGACCCAGTTTGGGCACCGGTCCAGACTTGCCGGCAGCTGGATTAGCAGTGCAGCCATTAGCATCTGAACTCCTGTAATGTGACAATATGACAGGGATTATGCCATCTGAGGGGCGAGTGGTAGGAGCTGACAGCAGTATGGGGGCAAGCTGCAGGTGGGGTAGAAGTGTGAGTCAGGCAGGTGGGAGGGTGTGGGCAGCGCAGGATTATTGGATGCTGAATAGAGGAAAAAATGGGCTGGAAGAAGCGTGGAGTTGCAGAGTGGACAGAAAATGGGAGATTGGATAGAAGACAAAACAGGATAATGCACACAGGCCTGAATTAATGAAAACAAAACAACTGCATTTGTGCACACATAAGAAGAAAATAAGAAAAGGTATTGTTAGCTACTAAACTGAGTTTTTTTAGAATATGAAGGAATGGATCAGGAATACTCACAGCTGTGTCTACATGTTTGTAAGTACATACGCTGATAAAAGAGAGGAGGTGTTCATCCTGACCTCTCATAACTCGGCTCATGAACACCTCCTGGGTGTTCAGACCTTGAGTCTCCTCACATCTGTGGTTGTGTAAGAAGATGGGCTGGTTGCTAAGCAATAATGCAAAGCGATGATAACTTCATATTTTCTTTCCCTGTTGTAATTTGTGTTCTGATTTTCTTCAGTGGACTTTTTATGCTTTTATTTTTTTTATTGGCTCTCTTGTATAAAATGTTTTGTGTTGGAACAGGAAGGAGGAGTCAGGCTGTACTCGGACTTTTAATCACGTGAGAATCTTTCTTGGAGCCTTCAGTGACCTCTGCACTCATCCTGTCTGTGTGGAGTTTAAACTCTGACCCTGGAAACATCCTGCTCCTTGTTTTAAAATCGACATGCGCTGTTCAAACCACCGTGGCTCTGGTTATGTTCGCACTATTGCAAAAATCTCTGTGGACGCAGACATGTGGACGCAGTGTTCCACAGAGGTGTGCGCAGGCTTTGGAGAGGCGGTTGTGCTCTGGCCCATCCCGAGCCTCCACCACCTCTCCGACATCATCTCGTTTGAAGGGCGCTGACACACTGCTGACCCCTCCAGCAGGGACTGCCTACGGTTGCTGTGGAAACCAAACCTGCTGTTGGTCTCCTCGTCCTTTGTTAAGTGGCTCGCATGGACTTTGGTCTCTGAATGGCCCAGATGGGTGCAGCACTTTAGAGGCTCCTGCTGGAACATAAGAGCGGCAGAGAGAGGAGACGAGTTTGGTTTTGTTAAAGGGAGAATGGAGTTCTAACAGACCCCCAAACCTGGAGGACCGAGCTCGCTCCCAGCACAGCTCTTCAAACCCATTTTTACAATCCCTTTGATCTCCATCCTCCTCCTTTCATTTTGTTGCTTTCAGTTGCTCCAGTGTTCCGTTTGGGCCACAAACATTCTTATTTAACCACTGAAATCTCTCTTGTCGACGTTTCTGCGGAACCATTGTGCCCCAGAAGTGGCTCAGTGATATAAATAATGACCAGCTGTTCCCCAGAGCTGAGCGCTTCATTTTGAGGGTTGTTAAAGTGAGAGAAGAACCACCGGAAATAATCACTTTTATTATTAAATGAAACAAATGGTGCATCTCTCTTTTAGCTCAGACATTATAAACATAATAAACTTGGGGAATACATCAGCATTGTTGTGACCATTATGCAGCTTAGGCTCCAGACTTCATTGATATAAGCACAGTTGATGGTCATCTACCTGCCATGTGTTTACAGCCTTGATAAAAATGCTTTTTTTTCTTCATGTGTTTCCCCCCATTTGTTGCATTATCATATGAAATGACGGCCTGTCTTTAACAGCTGTGTATATGAACAAAAAGCTTTCAGAAGATACACATGAGCCTAAAGTTCTTTGCTGCAGATATCTGTGTCAGATCCAGTCCAAGTCCGAGCTAAGCACCTGCCCGGTCATTCATCTGTCTCCTCGCTGACTCGCCCTCAGAGCCAACCCAGCGGGAGCTCGCAGCCGTTGGCCTGCTTCCCCGGTTCCCTCCAGGCTGAAGTGCTTGTCACAGGCAGAGCTGCATTTAGATACAATGCTCCATTACATCAATAATAGATAGGAGGATGAAGGAGGCAGGCCAAATAGGATGGGACAGCTCACTCAACAGGAGATGATAAGTCACAATGATGGGGGAACGTGTGTGTGTGTGTGTGTGTGTGTGTGTGCTCGTGTACAGTATGTGAGTGAGTGAATGGGGGTTGTACATGTTACATGAACTGGAGGTGCATTTGAAAGATAAGATGATGAGCGAGTGGCGGTCTGTGGGATGCTGAGGGATATCGACTGAGTGCGTTTTTGCTACGATGGCACCATTTAGGATCAGACTGACCCAGTTTCCTCAGAGCCCATACATTTTAGATAATCCCTGAGGAAACTGGGTTTGCACAGTCTGCCTCCCCCCTGCACGGTGTTACATTGTGGCATACAGCAGGTAGAGGCAGGGACACAAAATGAAGCACTTAAATGTACATGCTGAATCATGCACGGCAGTGTTAAAGAGAGGATATTCATTTCCCTACCCCTGTTAAACCATCTTCCTCCTCCTCCTCCTTCTCCCTTTTTTGCACCGGTTATGTGGCTTTATGCGACAGCCATTTAAATCATTACCTTTCCCACATTGATCCAGCCAGAAGGTAATTGGCTCAATCAAGAGAATTAAAAGCCCGGGTAAGATTGAATAATTCAGCTCACAGATCAAAAAGAGGAGGGGAAGACGAGGGAACAAGAGGGTGGGGGAGGGGAGAAGGAGGAATGCTGTTATTAACACGGTGGATGAGAATATGAACACTCGGAGTAAAAGAGGCGGGCCAGAGGAATTAGAATTAAAATATTAGCATATGAATGAGAAGAAGTGTGTGCAGACGTGCAAAAACGTGCGACATATGATACAGAAAATGAGACGAGGAGCACTGCAGCATACTGGACTGTCTGCGGTTTGGTATTAGTAACCTTTCTTACCGCCATCTTGGAACCAAAGTCTGCACAAGAGAGGTTGAGGAGGAGCCTTGTTTCTCCTCACAGCCGCCATCATCTGGATTAAACGATCAGTCAGAGGTGTCAGACAGCACAGAGGGAGTCATGTGATCAGCGCATTAATTCATTAAAATCTACTACCAACTAATTTACTAGTTAGCAGGGCTTCAGTTAGAAAGTCCACGGTGTTGATGAGATTGTTGCAGCCGGTGTCTCGCGGCCCGCCGGTGAACCTCTCTGAGACGGAGGTGAAGGCGTGATGTATTTTTAATATTTAACTTTGTGTTGTTATTTTTGTGTGCATGCCACCAGACTTATGTGATGTTGTGGATTGTGTTGACTTTCATACCCACACATGTCTGTGGGTGTGCAGTACAGAGATGAATCCTGGGTCCCAGCAGTCACAGATGAGCAAACCTGACACCAGCGTTACCCTCAGGCTGCTCAGGATGAGCGAGGCGTGCAGAGGAAAGAAGAACAGGAGGTGGGGCGCAGCATGAAGAGATCACTTCATGACAATTAATGATGTCGGTTCTCACTGTGAACAAAACAACAGAGCAGGAGATGTGCCGAGGGTATTATTAGAAATCCTCATTTACTATCAAATGGTTAAAATGTGTATTTTCTTTAAGTTTCAAACGTCTCGTCCCTGGTGGAGCAGTGGATTGACTTCTACTGTGACAATATCAAATTGCTGGTTTTATACTGTATAAATGCTAATTTAACCCTTTCCTGTGTACATCACAGTACAGCACAGGCTTTAACAGAATTTGAAAGAATCACAGCGACTCCTTCTTGTGAACAGAGCTTCACCTTTATCGCAGATTGCTTCTGGACGTTAAAGAGCAGCGCTTCAAAAGCAGCTTGGCTTCTTTTAATCACAGATGGAAGGTCAGGTGGACAGATCGTCCTCTGCCTCAGAGCAGGTCACACTCTTCAGTAGATCTTTGATTTCAGGTCATGGCAGTCTGTCCAGCAGAGCTGTGTTTTTGTTGTGAGCTGAGAAAAAAGCTGCAGAAATGGGAGTCAGTTTTAACTGGGCAGATGCTTTCATGTAATTCAGTTCCTCCAAGCATATCTGCAGCGGCCTCACAGGAGCTTTCCTGTCGACTTAGCTGCAGCAGTCCCGGTTGTGCATGCCAGCCTGTCAGTTTTCAGCCTCTTTCTCAGCGGTAGTAGAGTCACATGAGCCGCGGTGCCCCCTGCTGCGCCCCCCTCCAGAGGAAATGTCTGCGCCTTCAGCGTGCCATCCAGCCGGGCTGAGGGAAAGAACACAATAAGCAGATGAATATATAGCACACGCAAACAGCTGCTAATCTACACAGTCTATGTGAGCCTTGATAAGCGTGAGTGTGTGGGTATAAGCAGCTGATTGTTGTGTTAAATGTGGCATACACAGGCCTGCCTATAGAATGGACTTAATTTATGCATGTAACCTTATGAGTAAATCTGACTCAGAATGCTTGTAATAAAATGCAGTTACTATTCTTGCATGCACACACACACACACACACACATGCATCATGCCATGTAGACAGAGGGGGTGTCTCTGGTAATGCTGCTATGCTGGAAAGCAGGTTAAGAACTGATGGTTGAGCCACAGATCCAAGAGGAAGGATGCAGCTCACTGGACCAGCTTTTTACTGTCTCACAGATAGTGGACTGGGCCTGGGAGTTTGCCAGACCAGTCCATATCTAGTCCGACCTCTGAAAATTCTGTGGGAGGGGCTTCAGGAGTGTGGGGGGAGCTATAATGTCTGTAAATGCCCGGAGTGTCAGAACCAGGGCTGCACGGTGTCTCCAGGCCTGTCCTGTTGTCTCCATGGTGTTTTGGAGGTCCCACCTTCCATCACCTGCTTTTTGCAGCTGATGTTGTCCTTTTGTCTGATTTGATGTGATGATCAGCACCCTCCAGGTGAAGGAGGACTATCTGTCCACCTTCAGGTAGAGGAGGTTAAGAACGTCTGGGTCTTGCTCACAGTGATGTGATGAAGCGTAGACTCACATATGGTCATAAAATCTGGGTAATGACCAAAAGACTGACAGCACAAATGCACGCAGCTGGGTGATCAGCCAGGATTACTCTCCAAGAAGAAGTTCCAAAATCTGTCAGGGAGCTCAAAGGAGAGTCGCTGCTCCAGTGAGATTGTTGGCCATCTGAAGCCGTCTGGATGCAGGAGGTTTAACTCCTGGCCTGGGTTCAGACTGGATCCTCCAGGAGGAGCTGGAAGTGCTGGTGAGAAGGAGGTCTGGGTGTCTGCTCCCCCTGCTGCCACGACTCAGATGGATTAAGCTGGTTGGAGACGGCATGAATGAATATTAAAGGGGAAAAAGGTTAAGTCATGTTAAGAAGACAACTATAGCAGCTTGTTATTGCTCTCCATGCTAAATATTTCACACAGTGAGCAGTAGCTCTCTCTCTCACACACACTCATGCTCTGCACATAGGAGTTCTTTTATACTTTAGCCGGGTACTGTCTGTATCAGGGAAGCCTGTATGAGTACAAAGTTGTGTTCAGACATCAGTGTAACTTGTCACCGGTAATGGGCCATGAATTATGGACACGGTTCATACATCACCCTCACGTTCACACTGTAACGCACAAATTTGCATGTGGGATTAGTGAAAGCTGCTTGACCTCTAACCAAGGGCGTAATGGGTGGTGGAGGGATGTGATGTGGGAGATGGAGCTCTAAAATACCAGTCAATTTCCTGCGGGGCTTATCGGGCCTGTTTGACTGGCATGTGAGCAGCGAGTGGCCGTCAGTTGTCAGGATTTAAACTTAGAGAGGAAATGAGACGCTGAGGGGGGGAGCTCTGAATATCCTGCGACGAGAGCGGCGAGAGAAACCCACACAGCAAATATTTCACACAGAAAGGAACGCATGCTTCAGTGATATGGTTCGTATTTACAAATCATTTAAATAGAAGTGGGCCACTAATCTGCCGTTCTCCTCAGCTGGAGCAGCATAAGAGCTTTCCCCCGTGTGTTTTGAATAGATCCAGCACTTTCTTGTCTGTGGTGGCTGCATCAGACTGTCTGGATGACAGACACATCTTCCTCCCTTCATTAATCTCCATTTAGTTCTGCACTACAGGGAGAGAAGGAGAGAGAGAGAGAGAGAGAGAGAGAGAGGCCAGCCACGGGCAGGGGAGAGGGAAGGAGGGCAAGATTAAAGATATGGCTGGCCATGAAATCGAAAAGGAGACGGAGGATGGAGAGAAAGAGGAATATTGAAAGGTGCAGTTTCCTAGAAGGTGGGTGAGAAGGGTGAGGGAAGGGAAGGCTGCACAGATGAGCTGAAGAATATAGATGGAAGAAAAGTTGAGGCAGGAGAGAATGGCAGGAGGAGGGGAAAGGGAGCCTGCTGTTTGATCTTTAACAGGATTATTTTTCCCTGCTGTCCCTTTATTCATTTGATTTCCCCTCATATTTATTCATATGTAAATGTTGGCTGAGTGCCAGCAGAAACCATATCGGGAGTTCTGCGCGCCGCGCCGTGCATCAACAGCACACGCAGCCACACTGGGTAATCCTAAAGGGATTTCTGAGGACCTGTGCAGCCCTGCAGCGGGCTCGGACACAGGCTGCGCCGCAGCAGACTTCAGATGCTTCACCACGGGCTTCATGTGTGAAGTGTTTGGAGATGTATTGTTTAAACAGCTCAACCTTTAGAAAATGATGTTTGTCTATGTGGCCATCTGCTTGTTTGCTCTCTCTCCGTACGGATGGAGTTGCTGGTCCCAGCATCTCTCACTCTTGCACTATCCATCGACCTATATTGAAAGATGTGAAAAGCAGAGCCAGGGCCGGCCTGTGCCCCCATGGTTATTTGGATTCTCGTGTTGAAAGCCAGGCCGTGGGATTTGCCGGATAGTCCTGCAGGGTTGATAGAGCTTTTCCAGGCTCCTGTTGGAGTATTAAACCTTCATCTGAGGGGTAGGTGCTGAATCCTGTGGTGGATATTGATTTGGTCTTTCTCTCAGATTATACAACTCTGGCACTGCTGGTTGTCGATATGGCCATCATTGGACTACACTTAATCTCTGAGGCCTGCAGCCCAAACTGGATTTACCTCTGTTTGTCTGTTTGCTCCAAAGCCCTGATGTCTGACTAACTGATGTAAATGTGCTAATCTCAGTGTGTATGAGATGTATGGTTTAATATAGAATGTCTGTGTATGCGTCTGTGCATATGCTTAACCTCTAAAGCTTCTCATGTGGGATGAACGAGGCCTTTCCGGTCAATAAGCAGACACGGCGATATGCTCCGCATGCTCCACAGAGTTTCAGTGTTTGGAGATATTACAACACGCCCACTAACATACAGCGGTGCCTGACAGTTTATGAACCCTTCAGACATTTCCATATGTCTGTAATGAACCGAAAAACATCAGCAGATATAAAGGCGTCTCTTTCAGCGGCTGATCAGGAGAACTCTGAACAACCTCGGTGTGCATGGCAGAACCCTGCTGCCTGTCTGCAGTTTGATAAAGAAACAAGAAGTATTATGATTAGAGAAATGAAACATCATTCCAGCGTATGAACCTTATCCCACCTCTGAAGCATGGTGGTGCTAGTATCATGGTTCGTTTTGCTGCATCTGGACCAATCATTGATGGAACCATGAATTCTGAGCTCACAGCAGACACTGAAAGCAAAGCCTCCCACACTTTGACCACTCACACTGGATCACTTTACTGAAGGAATAAAGGACAGAGTCTCATTTATATATTATATACACAATATATTTTAGGTCATATGTGGATCATTCTAAAGGAGTCAACTGTCAAGCACCACTATAGCTCCATGACCCGTGGACCTGCGACAAAGTGCTGTTGTTCAGAGACTAAACACAGATGTGTGGGAGCCTCTCAAATGCTGAGTCTATAAACCATTACATCTTTATCCTTACATCCTTACATCTCCATATTGTATCCATGTATCATATATTGTGCTCATACCGCGTACTGTACTCTTTTTGGATTATAGTGACACTTATACTCTGTACTTAACTGCATTTAATGTAACTTAATACCTCTGGCACAAGAATTTCCTTCGGGATTAATAAAGTTTTATCTTATCTTATCTTATCTTATCTTATCTAACCATATCATAAGGTGTGTGTGTGTGTGTGTGTGTGTGTGTGTTCCCCAAACATACAGTGAAGAGCTTAGCCATTAGAGCAGCATTGCAGATAGTCTGGTAGGGCGCTCAGGGCCACAAACTGCAATTAGATTCGGGTATAAAATATTTATTTCCACAACATCTCCTGTGCTCCAGAGGAGCCTTTACCCACTGCGAGCTTAAATATGAAAATAGTATATAAAGTTCATGCCTGAGAGAGCAGCAGATACAATTTCTTAGTGTGGGTTTGTGGGTGCATGCAAATAAATATGAGGGCAGGCCATGCTAATGGATGACTGCTGGTTTTATTACTGTATTATATCCTTGAATGCAGTTTATACACAACTTGACAAGTTTCTGTTTAAAGTGTATTTTGCTAGATTTTGTGTCAGATTGTCGAGCTCCATTTAACAACAAGATGAGGTCTGATACTACGACCGGCCACATAAATGAAAGAATTTAACCCTGACCTTTCTTCACACAAACTACGGGGTGCCTTTAAGAGCCATACCTGAGCGAAACCTTTGAATCCTCATTGTGTGTCCAAACCTCTAAAGAAGGAGGGATTCATAGATTGTGTCTCTGCAGGTTAGACTGAAGTGCTCAGCAATCATCACTAATCAGGCTCTCAGTGATCTTTAATGCCGTGAAGTTGGAAAAACATGTATGACAGGTGAACCCTGACTGCAGGAAGCTTGTGGGAGGTGGAGTCAGCAAGCTGTGTTGCTAGTTTTGCACTTTCACAGACCATGTGTCTGTGTGTGTCTGTGGGTGGATGAGTGGGCGGAGGCCAAATGTTAAGAAATCAGCAGTACGGACAGTTTAAGGAAGCAAAGTCTGGGAAACAAACTTCTTGTTCTAATAATATTTCTCGCCGCCTACATGAGAGACACCCTCTACCTGCAGAAACAGGATGGGGCCACTGTAAAAAAAAAAACAAGATGGTGGTATTAGGAGATAGTTTCAGATTAAACTCTTCTACTTTTTTAAAAAAAGTCTGAGAAACAGTCAGAAGTCTGAAAGAATTTTACAGAAAATCAATGAATAAAATTAATAATCATGTTTATCTTGTGCTTATATTCATGTGTTATCTGTGTGTGTGTGTGTGTGTGTGTGTGTGTTGCTGGCCTGCACTGGGAGGATTATTGTAGATTTACAAGGCCTGGTTACAATGAGCAGACCCACCCCAGGGACCCATGCTCAATCTCTATCACAATGAAATGCTGCTAATTCCTATTTAAAGCTGCCGCACAGGCGCTGCCCTCCCTGCTCTCCAGGCCGAGGGGAGAGCAGGGAGCTCGGAGACGGAGCGAGGACGAGACTGTGATTTGTTAGTCGGTGTCTTTTCTGTTAATTCCTGATTCAGTTCATCTGTCTCCATAAATCCTCTCCTCTCCTGTCCGTCTCTCCTGGATGTTTATGAGCTAACTTCATGAGAATAATATGTGTGCCGCTGGAGAGCGCCGCATGTTAGCGTCTGTGTCATTTGTCTTAGAAGTGCCCACCCAAAAGCCCAATCCTCTCCTGCACCACATCCTTATCGGAGAGCTGCTGAATAATTCAGAGGCTTCAGATGTAAAGGGGATTGCTTTAATTCCCGGCTTGCAGGTTGCTGTTGGGATTCTGCTGTTGTGTTAAATGCATGCAGTAATTTATAATGCAGGGAGCAGACGAGGTATTCTTACTGCTCAAATCTGTGCTGCCTGCTGGTGCTGCTGCACTGTGTGCTCCTGTCTTGCACATTCATTTAGAAGAAAAGCTTTAATTGGACGTCGAATCAGGGACAGAAATCTCCAAGTACATAAATATTTCAGAGGGACAGGACCGCCCGTCTGCCTGTTCTGCTCTCTCACTTCCCTCTCTTTTGTTTTCTCTTGCTGCCGTGCGCACACACCTGCATGTGCACATAAACATGTTTTAACCTTTAGCCGTTAGCAGAGATGAATTAACGGCACCTAATCACTTGAGGAACCCATTTCACTTTTAAGTGGACACATGGCCGCATGCAGAAGCTGGCAAGCAAACACACACATGCACATATGCAGCGTCTTTAAACTGGGACGCTATCGTAATTGGGGTAATGATTTTTGCATTATTAATGAACTGGGCTTCATGCTCATCTTAATTGGAAATGTTCTTTTATCTTTAGCACATGCTCATTTATGTCCTCGCTTATTACTATTGGTCTAATGCAAACTGTGGACGGCACATATGTGCAGCTTCATTCTCTTTCTGACTTCTAGCTCGAGTTCTGTGCACTTAAAACTGACACCACATGCTAATAGTTTCTTTTTCAGCTAACTAGAACTTAAAGATGATGATACAATGAATGTACTGCACAGTGGGACGCAGGGAGTGTATGAGCTTTTATTTTTAGGTTTGAGATGAAGATCAATGATTGGCGCGGGCTGGATGGGGTCATCTGAAGACACCTGGGGTGTAAGACTCGCAGCAGCGTCGTGGCTTTATCACAGAGAGACGTGAGGACAGGAGAAAGCATGTCGGGGCACGCAGAGGCACAGCACCAGCAGCTCTCCACTGGAATGAATGATATCTATAACAGGCTTTTATTGACTTTTGCAACATTGGATAATCAGTCAATAACCAGCATCACCTGCTGCGGGGTGATGGAGAGGGCTGCCTCTGTTTCTGTGGAGCGGGCAGCGGTGGAGAAAAATAAAAAGTTTGACTGGAGGTAACTGGATGTCGTGGGAGTGGCGCCTGGATGCTGCTTGCGGCGCTGTGTCATTAACTCCTCTGGCCCCGAGTGTCAGTTCTCACTGGAGATGTCTGTGTGGATGGAAGGATGGGCTGTTGCTTCCATTACTCTCCCACCATCTCTCCCTCTTTGTCAGTTCTTCTGCCATCATCCTGATTTAACATCACATCATGTATTCACCCACGGCCGTGGGCTTTTATTTTATTATTTGTCCTTCTTTTCATGAAATAACTAGTGTTTATGTACAGGGGTGTAAGCACTGAGATGCTTAATGTCCCAGATGAATAAATCATTCCAATGTATTATAAAACCTGGTAAATAATGCACAGCACACTGTTGACCACAGTAACACAGAGAGGTTATCTGTACCTACCCTAACAGCCACGTAAGCCTGGTACAGCTTCCATGAATGTCGCACTCAGTCTGGCTCCTGCTACAGTCCATAGACAGCTCTGCCACAGTTACAGCGGAGCGGCTACGAACCCGAATTAAAGGCCTCATCTACAGAGACCGGAACTTGACTGCAGTTATGTGCATGTTTCAGAGTCTGTCTTCCCCCCCGGGCTGTAAGCAAAGGAGGTCATAAGAAATGTTCGTTTACACACCCCGAGGATACACAATCCAGTGGCCCAAAAAATCTATGTGGAGATTTTATAAAGTTTTTAGGAGCTGTCACAACATGTATCAAAGTCTGGATGACCAGATTAGGCTCCGTCTCTATCTCCGAGTAGGCTAGAAGGTGATTTACCATTCACGTCGTAGGAGTAATCCAGATTATGTCGCTGACTTCTTGTGGTTGTGTGACTGCAGGCTCCTCAGCTGGGATTCAGTGTGAGGAGGAGAATAAATGAAGGTAAACTACGACCAAGCCTCAGTGTCCTGGGTGGTGGTCCTTGGTCTGAAGGCCACTTGTCTGTAGTGTCTAATGATTCCTTTTCATTGATATTATATTAAGTGATAATATGGCTGTTGAAGCATTTTCTTAACTGGCAACAGCATCCTCCATTTTGATCCAGAGCCCGTATACAGATATATGTCTGAGGACTCCGGCTGCATTGGAGGGAGGACCGTCTGTCACCATCAGTCCTAATGTGTCCTAACCATCAACCAATCAGCAGCCACTAGCAGGATGCTAGTGTCCTATGAGATAAAGGATAAAAGGACATCTGCCTTTTTTCACTTAAGTTCTGATATGTAATCAATGCTGTACTCATAATGCTTCTCATAGAGGACTGTCTCACAGCGCCCTCTAGGTGAACTGCAGCCAGTTAAACTGGCAGGAACAGGAAGAGGTCCTGGTGAATGAGTGCTCTCCCTCTGTAGGTGGATCTAAAACCTCCACACAGGTCTTCCTCACCATAGATCTCTGTCTCTTCCAGCTGTCACATACAGTCTGAGAGGTCCTAACCAGTTATTATTATTATAAATGCCCCAAAAACAAGGTTTACAGTAAGTGGTGAGGAAATAAGTGTCATTTAAACACAAGCTGTGAGTTAAACTTGTCCTGTTAAGGAGCTGTGTGATGATGAAGAGCCTTGCTGCTGGTTCTAACAGCACATGGATTCACGGAGGAGTATATAGCTGTTGTGTTTATAAGGCTTGCTGTGCGGGAGGCTTTACTGTATTTCATGTTGTACTGTACTTCAGTGCGTGTCAGCGCTGGTTGTGCTGTGGGCCTGAGGGTGTGCGGCGCCATGTGAGCCTCCCAACACACACAGCCACCAGCTGCTGCTTTTCCACCAGACCTAAAAAAAAAAACTTCTCCACGAGGGCTCCCTGTCTAGTTTTTGCATTTTCTGAACATCAGCAGGCCTCAGGGAATGACTTTTTGAAGGACGGGAAGTTTACAGAGACATCGGAGGCAGAATGTAAATGAGTGGAAACAACAATAATACTAACAAAGGTTTGGATTACGTGATTATAGAGAGCACAGTTGTGAGTGTCTGTGAGAGGAATATGATACCCTTGTTTTGTCTCTTTCATTCCTTCTCCTGTTTTTTTTTTTTATGTCTCAAGTCACAAGAGGGAAGAGGGAAGAGGAGCATGGGTGATAATGACTTGTCAAATTAGAAGCGATGGAACCTGCAGCGAGTGTAAACACAATCCGGAATGTTCAGATGACATTTTCCAAGCTGTATTTCTACTGGGGGAGATTAGCAGAGTGACAGCTCAGCCTGAATCTCATGGATCAGAGCGGCACAATGGAGAGCACTGACACACACACACACACACACACACACACACACACACACACACAGAGGGAGATGCTGGCATTTTAATACAGCACTGCAGACTGACACCTGCATACAAACACAAAGATTTCCCCTCAGAAAATGCAAAGCACACACACACACACACACACACGCACACACACAGACCTTGCATTTGAAGATGTTGTAATTGTAAATACCTCTCCTGCGGGGCCTTTCTTCCCCCGTCATGGTCCAGGGAGCTGGCTCAGCCTGTGTATGGATTCATGTCCATGTCGCCTGCCCACACCCTGTCAGCATGATGGATGGTGTTCACACACAGCCGTGGCTTTATAACTTATAGGGACTTTATTTGCATGTGTTCTCATTGCCAGTAAAACTGCACATGATGTGGGAGCGCCGCAGACTTTTTAGCTGTTAGGATATTAGGGTCCTCCTGTTTCTTAGTTTTCTATTTTACGCATGGCCGTCCTCCCGCTGTACAGCACAAGCCACAAACGCCGCTGCTCATTTCCCAAGTTCGCCTATGAAATAAAGAGCCATTTACGAGGAACAATGTCCACGGCCACCATGTCTCCCTCTATCCTGCCACCCCCCCCCCCTACTATTGGAGAGATACTATTGAGAGTCCTGGGCACATCAATTTGGACCTCAAATGACTTTCACCAGCTGGCCAAATCCTGACAAGCTTTCTGTTCTCCTTAAAAAGAGCCCCTTTATCATCAAGAGAAAGGAAGAACGGATGAGCGAGGGAACGAGAGAGAGAGCGAGAGAGAGAAAGTCAAAAACCTAATGTCTCAGTGACACCCTTTCGCACACAACAGGGGAAATTTCTGTTCTATAACGGGTTCTGGTTAATTTGAAGTCAATTGGAGAGTTATTAAAAGGATCCGAGTGAGCTGTGCTGAACTTGGTCAAGGGCAATAAACCCACCCTGGTTTCTATATGAGACTATAGAAACAGGACTGTCACCTTCAGGCAAACTTGGAAACTTGGTGCGATACGTCTGTAAGCCACTTTACATTCCGCTGTACGTTGCTTCAGAACACCTGCGTGGACCATGTGGGAAGTCTCATTTTTGAGGATTTGCTTCAGTTTTAGGTATTATTTTGGTTTATCTCTCAAAGCTTAGCATTTACTCTGCCAATATGTATGCAAATGTCAGCATCTACCGCCAGAAATTAGATTTACCTCATTTCCCTATTGTTCCTGTATGCTTTCCGTGGTCCTCGTGTGCAGGTTCAGTAGTTTAATGTAGCTCCGCAGCACAATTTACAGCACAGGCACTACAAATAAAATCAGGAAGCACAAATAATAAAGCAAGCTGCAGAGGAATGGAGAACCTGATTTAATTCACATGCATTAGTATATGATGAGTGTGTCCTGCTTACATGGCAACACACACACACACACACACACACAGGGTGTTTTTCTAGCAGGAGTAAATGAGGATAAAGGCCACAGTTTATGGAAGATGTATAGCGAGTGATCATCTGGTTCTTTGTTTTCTGTATAATTTGAACTCCACAGGCAAAAACAACCTGAAGCCAAAATAAAACAGAAAGCAGAAGACTAATGAAAAACAACCACGGGATTAACATACACGCTTACACATCACACACGGTTTTCCGTGCGTGGCGGCCATTTTACTCTACAGACACCACCAGCACTCATGAACTCCATTTATTCTTGATGTCACAGATTCAACAAGCTGCTGCAAACATTCCTCCGAGACTTAGCTTAGCCATATTGACATGTTAGCATGTTAGCATCACACCGTTGCTGCACATCGGTGATGTGAATCTCCTGATCCACCACATCCCACAGCTGCTCTGTTGGACTGTGGAGTCTGAGTGCAGTGAGCCCATCGTTATGTTCCAGCATTTGAACGACTTGTGGTGGACCCCAAGGTTCTGTTTCAGGTCCCACACTTCTGTATCTTTACACACTCCCTCTTGGTAACATCAGACCTCGGTCTCTGAACCAGGCTTAGTTGGTTGGCAGCAGAAATGGAGATTCATCAGACCAGGCTGAGTCTGTGTGAACCTTAGCCTCAGTTTCTTGTTCTTAGCTGACAGCAGCAGCACCAGGTGTGCTCTGCTGCTGCTTCAAGACTGTTGTGTGCTTAGAGATCCTTTTCTGCAGACCTCCATTAGTACCTGTGCTTATTTGAGTTCATGTTCTATCAGCTCCAACCAGCCTGTCGTTCTCCTCTGACCTCTGACATCCACAGAGATGCGCAGCTCTGTTTCAGCCCATTCTCTGTAAAAACTGCTCATGTTTGTGTGAAGATTCCTGAAATACTCAGACCTACAACCATGCTCCGTTCAAAGTCACTTAGATAACCTTTCTTCCTCACTCGGAGGCTTGCTGTGAGCACCAGCAGCTTGTCTTCATCGTGCGCTGAAATGCACTGAGCTGCTGTCATGTGATTGGAGGAATAGATTTTGTGTTAGACAAGCAGCTGAACAGCGGGGGAATGTAAACAGGAAGTTGTTGCACTGTTGCATCAGTGAACTGGTGCAGCCCCTTTTTAACATATATGTAATTGCTTCCATCAGCTCGTGTGTGTGTGTGTGTGTGTGTGTGTCAGATTAGCTGCTGCAGCTGCTGACCTTGTCGGCAAATCAGCGGCCAAAATGCCTCCCATTGTTTTCTGAACACTGTCGACTCCCACGAGGAGGCACGTCTGCCTGTGAGAAACCCTCTGGTGTAAAATACTGCGAGCTCTGTTTGTGTCTAATGGAAGCTACAAAGGGAAATAAGCCGTTAATGACTGCAGGCAGTCGAAGAGGCACCTTACAAACTACATAACAAGACTGTAAAAGAAGCTCATACGGAGCCATTCAGCTCAGTGGATTCAATACATCTTTGAATCGTCAGCACAGGCTGCCAAGGCGGCGGGGACACATTCCAGGCCTGGCAGTGTGCTGTTCAGCTGGGGCTTGTGTCATAGCTGTGTGGCAGCCAGCCTGGCAGATATGCTGCTTTTTACTGTCAGCACATCACGTCCCATCACACTTTCACCGGTCGCTTTCTCTCTCTCTCTCTGCTTTTCTGGCCCTTAATTGTAATTATGTAGATGTTGTTTTTTTTGGTGAGTGTAAAGTCGGGTGACTGGAAGCGGTGCAGATTCCTGCAGCGAGGCCTGAAGACAGCCGGGTTTTTCCCTGCTACATGTTTGGTGTCAGGAAGTGCTGGCTGCACGGCCTGTAACTCGATATTCACGGTGCACAGGAATCCAATTTTATGTCGCTGATGATTTTAAATGACCGAACAATACTGAAAATGATCTCTGAAGGAAGCAGCCTGGGTTCAGGTAGCATCTTCGTTCACAGCTGACATATTTTGTGACCAATCTTTATTGATTATAGCCTTGCTAGAGGACCAATGATTGATTGATTGATTGAGATAGTGAGCGAGCACAGCTTCATCCAGGTTATAAAGACTCAAATCACCAATTTTATCGTTGTAGACACAGTTATATTTGGTTTAAGGTCATTTTAAAGCAATAAAATGAATATGATCTGATGTGATAACGCTTTTCATATCCAGCTAATGATAAACTAAATAACTGCCACACACTTTCATCATGATATTTATTAATGCGTATATATTAATAAGACAGCAGAGATAAGTTCATTATCATTATTCCAGAGAAATGATGTGAACTGCTCCACATTTGCATATAAATGAATGATGGTAAACTAAAACGGAGGAATCAGTTATCTGTCCAGAGGATGATTGTGTCCCTCTGACCAATCACAGCTGCCCAACTTAAAGTGTGAAAATGTTCATTCAGGCAATGTCCGGCTCTGTTAAATGGACTAGTGCTGGCCCCGCTGGACCAGGTTGACCACATCAGAGCTGGACCTGTACCTGGATCTGTTCTGTAGTGGATCCCTGCTGTCTCAGCTCCAAAAAGCTACAAGAGACCTGAATCAGTTAGTGATCAGCATGATAGGTAGGAAAAAACACAACCAACAAAGAGAAATGGACGGGAACCAAACAAACAGAGCATCAGTCAGAGCTGCAGCTATCGGCTCACTTCTTACATCCAATCACATTCATGCAGGTGTGCAGCAGAACAAATGCAACCGTCCGTACGCTTCCTCCTCCTCACTCTCTGTTTTTAACATTCATCCTGTAGATTTCAGCCGAACCTTACCGTCTTCCTATAAACGCTCTCATCTCTACTTAGACAGTGTTTATGGGTGGAAATACTCACAGACTCACAGCTTAGGTTGACTCTGTTCGAAGACAAGCAGTGCTGAAAGGATCATTCAAATTCCGGGCACAGGCGGGGAGACACAGTGGAACTGTTGGCTAAAACGACAAAGCCCGAGATTTACAGAGACAGCTGGGAATCCGCCGCTGACTCAGGTTGTGGTCAACTCTATTGATCTTTAATTAAATAATCTGTAGAATAAAGCAAAAAGAGATAACCAGCCTGAATGCTCCATGAGCCCACTGTGAGCACTAATTGGAGGACGTATATATTTACTGCAGCTCCTCTGTATCTGAGAGTGTGTGTGTTTGGGGGGGGGGGGGCTGGTAGAATGAGTAATTTGCAGAAAGATTATGAGTGCTGTTTTTATCTTATCCGGCGGATTACTGCCTCATGCAGTCAGCCATGTACCATAGATTCAGCACAGATCCCTTGAATAGTCAGCATGACTTTAACCCATTCATGTCAATGGTGAATTTCCTTTACTACATTTTGAATAGAAGCCAAGCTGAAAACCTGCTGACATTTTGTAGATGGGTCAAAGTGACATCACACTATTATTATTATTATCTGTGTGCTTTGAGTCTCAACATCCAACTAGAACTTTAGAAATGTGCTCATCAACTGCTCATAGAGCTGAGTTAGACTACATGACAAATATGTGAAATTTCCACTGGAACATTAGTTATTAGATTTAGTTGATGGACATTAATAGGTTAAATGGTGGTTATTCCTTGGTTTTATATATTTGCGCTGTAAGGTAATAATCTGATTCATTCTAAACATAACTCTTCATTAATGTTGTAGAGATCAGCTAAATAAACAATAAGCTGGAGGGAAGGCGTGCTGGGAGATGAAGATGGAGTCACGTATGTGGAGTGGGTGTGAACTGATGAGCAGCAGAAGAGAATGAGAGTGACAGAAAGTTATTAAGTATCCTTATCCACATATAGATCAGTGAATGTCTCGCTGCCCTGCGAGCACCCCGCCGCCCACCCAACATCTGATAATTACACTTCATTAGGAGAGCAGGTAGTGATGAGAGAAGAGAGGCCGAGCACGGAGGGCAGCGAGAGAGAGAGAGGCACGGCAAGTAGGAAGCAGAATTATAACACTGTGAGAGGATCATGGGGATCTGATTATAAAGGTGGGGGTGACGAAGAGTTTGGATAGTTTGTGTGTCTCCATGAGTGTGTGTGTGCATGAATAAATGTATTCTAGCTCAGGGGTCTGTATTTATTGCCTTGGTTTAGTGTCACAGGAAGACAGACAGGTCTGCGTCAACGCAGAATGTAATAAGGTTTCTGTGACACACACACACACACACACACACGTATCCCTGGCTGTTTTCTTGCAGCAGCCTTACCTGTGCTCCACACATCATGTTGGTGCTGCAGTTTAGAGTGCTGCAGTAAGATTCAGAGGCCACTTTGCAAACTGACAGCCGTGTGGGAGTGTGTCCATACGGAAACATCCCTTACAGCACGGGCAGAGCAGAACGGCTACAAATGTGTGACGTCCCAGAGGTGGACTGGAGGAGAGGAAGAGGCAGAGTGTATGAGCATGTGGATGTGTGCTGTCAGCAGAGAGAGTGAGAGGTGGGGACTGCAGTATTCCTCCAGCGGGAAGCATTGATTTTTCGGCCCAGCGTGGTGATGTGGGAAATGTCAGCCTCTAATTGAGTTGATAAAACCGTTTTGAGTTGGAGACGTAAATATGGTTTTCCCCACAAAAGGCCACCGCATTAGACGGCTCCCACTGGGACGTCTGTGAGGAATGAAAGGCCTCCTTCACCTGTGTGTTTACATGTGCATTCTCTTCTGCATGTATGTGGAGACGCCTCGGAACGAAGCGTGTTCTCTCAGAGTGGAGGAGGCTTGTTAGAAGAAGCCGTTTGTGTTGTGGCACAGAGGGCAGAGATGCAGATTGTGGGAGTGATGCAGAGGTCAGATCCATTAGAGGTGCAGGAGGTGAACGAAGAAAAGCCTCTGCTGTCCCTGCTGATTAGCAGATTGATATGCAGAGAGGGCGGAGGACTTACCTGCTGCCTCGGCTGGAAATTCAGATGTCAGAGCAGGAAATGTTTCTTCTTATGAATGCACAGTTTTTTATTATTTGGCGTTCCATTGTGTTTCTGGTTGTTGCTGGGGTTGTATTTGGGTTGTGTTTTGAACTTTTGAGGCCACCATTGATTCATTTCACCAATAACCTCTGCCTGTCCATCTGTCCTGATGGATGATCATTTCTTTTTTAAATAAAACATTTAACTCTTATGCACTGTTCGGGACATTTTTGTCCTCTGAGAGTAATTTTGTTTAATTTGGCCATAACTTTGTCAATATGTGAGCAAATTGAATAATTTTTGCTGAATAAGCTTAATTTTACATACATTTTTTTAATATGATTTAAAAAAAATTCATAGGTCAATAATACACTGTGGGCAAATTTTACCCCCTTTCATGTTGTTCGGGACAAAAACGTCCTCTAACTTTAACCATTTTAAAAATATATCAGATAAATATTTTTTGCATAGACCTTTTAATTAACTTCAGTTCTGATCAAAAGTAGTGGAAAAATAATTTCCCCCCAGGATTTTAACCCTTTAATCACCAATTTCATAAGGGGTGGTGCCGATAAATGGAAAAAAACACACAAAATGGCTCATTTTTAATAGAAAAGGTGAATGGGGACTGGATTCTTTTAATCACAGTCTTGGTCATGTCAAACATTAGTAACAACATTGACTTTAATGCATTATTAGTTTTTGCACAGCACTGGATTTTCATTTTTTCTCCCTTACGTGTTGTTCGTGGACATTTTTGTCCCATTGACTTCCATTATAACCACATTTGACTGCACAGCCATGGCACTACATAATCATGCATTCTTGATTGTTGACACGTTTTCGAAAGCAGGCTGAGCATCTTTTTCTGCATCATGATCGGTGATCTGTGAACCTTCATCTACACACATAGACCCTTGAAGCTCAGCACTGACTATAACAGCTGCCGGTCTGTCTGTGGTCAGAACATGGATCTGTGTGGCGACCACATCATGCAGGGCAGCTAGCCATACGACTGTTAGGTAGCGGCAGTAAAGTTCTTGCTGAGCTCAGCTTCACATTCCTTCACCTTCACCATGATGACCTTTCGTGTGACCTGGAGCATCACTTGATGCCTTCTTCTCCTCTCAGAGTTTTTGCTGATCATGTGTTACAAACTGTGTTTTTGATTCATCTTCTTGAGAGACTGTGAAAAACTTCCAGACAGGAGATGACATGTTTGAGTCTTTTCTGTGCTGTGTGGGCAGCTGACTGACTGTGTCCAGGTGGTGCAGCAGGTTGACATCATTCCGCCTGATGCTGGCTATAGAGAGAGTTCAGTCTATCTAACTAGTATGTGATGAGCAACGGTGGAGAAAGCAACACACGCTCTCTGTCTGATGGTGTGTGTGTTCGTCTGTGCATGTGTCTGTGTGTGTACACACATCGGGACAGAAATGACATGCTGCCGTGCAAATAAGATCAATACCATGAGCTGTTCAGTTTGTTTAATAAAGAACCAGGTGTAGACCTGTTCTATAGGAAAGGTTCTTAAATGGCTTCTGTTATGATCTGGAGCTGTATAGAAATGAAAAAGATGGAAACACTGACCTGATTCTTAAATATGTTAAATATGTTGAATGTTGGATAATTAGGATATATATTTATGCTCATCTGGTATTTCCAGACTGTTAAAAGTAGAAAAAAACTCAACAAGGTAAACCGAACCGAACCGAAAACCCTGACCTCAGAACCGTGATACGAACCGAACCGTGGATGTAGTGAACCGTTCCACCCCTAATATATATATATATATAATAATAATGTGAATATTAGCGCACACACATGCCTGTCTGCATCTAAAGGCGCTCTGCTCTCACTATTAGGAGTGATAATTAGAGAAGGGTTCACACGTTGTGGCGCACACACCCACATCCACGCACACTTTCTGCTGCTCTCACATTCATATAAGTGTGCACACACATTTGTGGCGAAGCCTACTGGTAATTACTGACATAATTAGCCAGACAACCATTCGTATAGGGAATGCACACTCACACCTATACACACAGAGACACACATGGTAATTAAGAGTATTAATTACAAGCATAGCTGTCCCTGTGAGGCACTGTATCGCTCACAGACTGGCACGCAGCAGGGTTCTTATTACTTTATCCCACCACACCGTCACCGCTTTGCCTTTCCCTCCCTCGGCCTCTGTGGTGACACATGCACACATGTACTCAGATATACACCTGCTGGATAAACAAATGGCAGCTAATTAGTCTGAGACGGATAGCTGGTCATAGGTTAACATCCAGTAGCCTGGGAACTGAGAACGGTCTGCTTGCTACAAGGGCAACAGGCCGCTTTTAGTTCATTATTTTTTCTGCCTTTTGTTTCCAGCAACAAGGGATTGGGCACACGAGGACAAGGTGATATTTATTGTTTCCAGATGCAAAGGATTTAAAATGGCGGGGGCATCCTCACCGTCAGACTCACGGGATCTCATCACACCTCTAGCAGTGACTGAAATGAACCTGTGCACTTCTCAGATTAAGCCCAGAGATACAGTTTTCATCTGTATTGAACCTTATCTGTAAAATGAGCTGCTCGCTTTTTCATGGAGTCGAACATGTAGGCTAAACTATCGTAGCATGTAGTGTGTTAAACACATGAATGATGGCTGAGCTGTACAGCTGTCAGATAAGGAAGTTGCTTGGAGAGCTTATGGCAGGCCTCACGCTTTCTGGCACCGGAGCCGGGCGGGTGCATCTGCGGGGTCTGAAGGCGCCCGACATCATTTATGGAGATATTTTACAGTTAATTCCCAAATGTCAGAGTGGCTGCGCGTTTGGATATTGCATGAGTGTCTGAGCCGTCTCTGCAGAGGCCGAGGCGGCACACACGGCCTGAATGTGTGAGTACAGAGGACGTGTCTAGCACAGGTATCACACAGGAAATCCTCCAAAGGCTCGTTCACAATATGGAGCTGAGAGACTTTGTACTGCACACTGCTCAGAGCTCCGTGTCTCATTACTCATACAGCTATTCTGGGTGTGTTTTAAATGAATAAAAGCTTCTTGTGTGTGGTGTTTGGCCTGAGAATCCTCGTCCCTCTCATGCATGATTATAACTCTGTGTGTCTGTGTTTCCCTGCAGTGGACGGCTGTACAGACTGGTCAGTGGACTACCTAAAGTACCGGGTGCTTCAAGGTGAGCCGGTGCGGCTGAAGTGTGCTCTGTTCTATGGTTACATCAGGGCCAACTACAGCCAGGCACAGAGTGTGGGCCTCAGCCTCATGTGGTACCGCAGCTCTGGCCTGGGCCACAGCGACTTCGAGGAGCCCATCTCTTTTGACGGCGTGCGCATGAGCAAGGAGGAGGACGCCATCTGGTTCAGACCGGCCGACCTGCAGGATGTGGGCCTCTACTCCTGTGTTTTAAGGTAGGTTTGGGTTCAGAGGGTCTGTGACCAGGGTGGGGCTTTCACACGTAGTTCAGCTGTGACACATTTTCAGTTTAAATCACACATTCTGAAGCAAAGATCTGAGTTTAAAGTGAGTTTAAAATGTATTGTGAAACACTAAGAAGACCTGTTAAACTTGGCCTTGCAGCAGCAGATATTGAAGTAAGACTATGAACAAAATACTTAAAGCTGCCTTTGAAGCACTAGGTTTCAGACTCAAACAGTAATGATGAAGAAAACATAATTCCATGACTCCTCAGACCTTGAATGTTACTCAGCAACCACCGGATCCTACAAGTAACCGTCTAAGGATCTAACCTGACTCAGTGCTTTCAGCTCACTCACTCCACTGTCTGAAATGTCAATAAGAAGTGGCAAACAAACTATGAAGGCCCCTGTGGGCTGGCAAACAAACAAAAGAACCTGTTGAATGAGCTGCAGGACGGTGAAAAATGCAGCTCAGCAGAATAACTGTCATCTGACCATCAGAGATGGGGTGCCACAGGGGCCCGTCCCTGCTCCACTGCAAAAAAAATCTCAAAAATATCAAATATCTCAGAATTCAGCTTGACAGCAGAATCACATTTAGGATTTATCAGCAGTCAGAATGTCAGCCTGCCTGTGAAGCTGTTGTTCCATCACCTTTAACGTCTGCAGTCGGTCCCAGAGAGACGCCGGCTGCCTCATCAGCACATCATCAGTTATCACATTAATCTTCAGTGCAGATGACACTTTTCACACACAGCACTGTTTTCCTTATCAAACAGTTGGACGGGCTTCATCACGGTCAGTCACATCCATTTCAGAACGCTCTGCTGTTTAACCCCTGAGTCCACCTCACGTCTCTCCATGAACTCATTCAGGTGCATGTTTAACCACTGATGTTCCCGTACAGATACAAGCAGCTCATGCTGGTCGTGTCTTCTGAATTCAGAGTAACACGACGTATGTTTGGAGACAGAGAAGGAAACGTCTGTTTACTTTGTTTCACTTGGAAAATCAACAGCATAAAGAACTGTGGCTACATTAAGGATCGTTTACCTACACCAGCAATAAGACAAAGTGCCTCCCTCTCACTGCAGCGGGCTGCTACACAGAGACTTCTCCTAATGTGAGATGCATAATCATGTAGCAGCATCTTATTAACCTTTACATCCCTCAATGAACGGCTCATTGCAGTTCTTCATTTCAGAGGGATTTTAATAAACCACGTTAAAGGCCTCTTAAAGACCCAAATAGGCAGGATACATTGAGTGTGACCGGGTGGTGGTGGGGGGTGTTTGTGTGCAGCCTACACACCGCATTTCATTCCTGGCACAAACGCTCTCCGCTGTTGTCTCACTGTAAATTAATATTGTCTTTGATTATTGACATTTTCTTGAAGAAGCCTTTGCTCTTATTCAAATGTGTGTAACTGTGTGGAACAGCTCGGCTGCAGAAAGCGCCCCCAGCCCTGCGCTGCTCCGTGTGAGCTGGGGGGATTTCCAACTTCTCAGATGCTCTAATCAGAGCACTGTGAGAGAGATTTGCCTCTGAGCTGAAATCAATTGTCTTCTGTTAGGAGGTAAGCTTTTGGAGTAACACACTGTAGCACATATGACCCAAACTTTCTCCCCTGAAACTCCCCCGCAGGCAAACAGGGGAGTCTTTAAATCACCCACTTTAGATTTCATACTTACACACCTTCATTTAATTAAACCTGAGGCACCTGAATCACATCTGTTAAAAAAACCCACTGACAAAGATAAATGGAAAAATATCTGACACCCCCTCAAACATGCTCTGTACCTACAGGCTAAGCTAAGCTAAGCTAAGCCTTTGAGCAGGTGTATTTTTTATTCACGTAATAAACTGGCAAATAATGAGTTAATCTGTTGGTAGGGTCCAATCTTTAATAAAAGCAATTAAAAGCACATTATGTGTCACCGTGTAGCGCCGTATGTGCCGGTGTTACTTCAGTGTGAATCAGTCCTTCTGAAGAATTTCATTTATTTCAGGTTTTGAAAAACAAAATGAGTAAAATTAAACTAAAAGCTGCAACACTTGTTTCCCTTTATTAACACAGACTTAATTTCCATCATAATCCAAAATGCTAATACTTGGTTTCAGTGTGTGCTGCTAGCTTTAAGCTCATACATGGAGGTGTGAGACATACTGTACCTGATGATTTATAACTCCTACCTCACTGATGGCTCTTTCCTTGAGCTGTGGATTTTATAGTGTATCCACTCCATTCTAAGAGCCATTCTGAGTCTGTGAAGGAGGCTTTAACCATTGTCACATTGGCAGCAGAGTCCACCTAAACTCCAAATACGGGCAAAGAGGGGAAGATATCATTAGAGGCCAGTACTGTTTTTATTCCCGGTTGTGTTGAGTTCATTCATGCTGTGAGGTTGGACAGTTTAACATGGAGGTCTGTGAGGACTGACTCACCTTTGGAGAACGCCCTCCAGAGGCTGTGGGTGATAGTGCAGTGATTTAATCATCCACATGGGCTTTATTTCTCACGGGTTGCCACTTGTTACAACAGTAAGGCTGTAAATACACTGTGCAAATTTACACATATCCTTATCTAATACCTATAAAATCATCTCACTGTGAATCCAGAGCGCACCATGTTTGCTAATAATGCTATGACGGCAGCTAAAGAGTGGCATCCTGCTGGCATTTCTCTCATTCACATTGGTCATGAATAATTACAATGCATTTTGATCCAGACTGATCAAAGCTGAGTCTCATAGACACTTTGCTAAACCGCTAAAGCTAAGACAACAGCCAACGTGTCAGCATCCGTCTGTCTTCTGACTGCTCTGTAGCCGCTCTCCTGCGGGCACGCTGTGTGCTGTTTAACCTTTTATATACACGCGGCCCGAGGACGGGACGGTTCATGTTTTCACTGCAATATCTCCGTCTGGGCGCAGCCATTTTGTGCTCTTTGTTGACAACCTACACCTCGTTGGAAAGCCACTTCCCTACTCTATTGATTGACAGCTCGTTTGACCATACAAAAGGATCGAGGGCCTGTCCCTAGCCAAAAGAATCCAATGAGCGACTATATCGAGCGAAGCACCTCCCCCCACTCTTACGCTTGTATTTTCAGCCCATTATATTTGACGCTGAATCTGATGCAATGGACGTATAGCCAATAAGATTTCCGTCACGGGGATGTCCCACATGAAGGGGTTGTGGAAGGAGGGTGGGCTACAGGCCTAAGCGTAAACATGAACAATGGATGCCGGCTGTCCATGCGTAAATGCGTAATAGTGAGAGTGAGCGTATATCTCCATTCCAGTGGTATTTCCAGTGACCAGAGAGATGGCGAAACGCATGGAAAAGAAGAATTACACTGTTGAAGAAGTTATTGAAGAGTGTACGAGACGGGAAAGCGACTTTTCTGACGAGGATGTGTCGGATGCGCAAAGTTATGTGTCGTCTGTTGACTCGGTGGAGGAGGACATGTTCATTGAAGGAGAAGATATTGTCCATGACAAGTAAGTGTAACTTTTATACATGTTGCAGTTTTATAAATAGAATGTAGACGTTTCAAAGAATTAGTGAATACAGTGTTGTGTCCTTTGTTTTGTTTACCTGTGTGGGGGAGGTGTGCGCTTTTACTATTCCTCCAAAAGTAGTTGTGGAGGACTGATTTGTGAGGTGAACAATGAATACAGCTACAGTTGTTCTGTGAATGAATATCTGATATATACATACAACCATACATACATCTATAGTTATTTTGTTTTATATATATTTTGTGCATTTTTAGGCAAACACTGTGTTCTATTTCATTTACCTGTGTGGGTCCTTTGTTCTGTTTACCTGTGTGGGGGAGGTGTGTGCTTTTACTATTCCTCCAAAAGTAGTTGTGGAGGACTGATTTGTGAGGTGAACAATGAATACAGCTACAGTTGTTCTGTGAATGAATATCTGATATATACATACAACCATACATACATCTATAGTTATTTTGTTTTATATATATTTTTTGCATTTTAGGCAAACACTGTTCTATTTTGTTTACCTGTGTGGTGTGCACTTTTACTATTGATTTGTGAGGTGAACAATGAATGCAGATACAGTTGTTCTGTGAATGAAAACCTTATTTTTTGCATTTTAGGCAAACTGATTCAGATACAGAGTGGGAGCCAAGCACCAGAGCCAGAGCAGCCTCCTACTCCCAGTGTACAACATCACAAGCCAGTCTACATCTCTGGTGACAGTAAGACACCCATCAAGCTTTCTAGCTGTGCTTTGTAGCAGCCCGTGACTGTAACAGTGGCATACTGAGAACAACATGTGGCTGTGAAACCTGTGGAATTGTAAACATGTAAACAGTTTGCTGTAAGTAGTTTGGGTATTTGTTTAGATAAAGGTGTTGTTTTTGACCATATCTCTTGTTCTGAGTCTTTTCTTGTGATGCACAATTTCAGTTTCAGTAGAATAATGAGCATTCAATGTGTTTTTGCTTCACTAACATTATTTCAATCATACTAATAGTGAATCTGAATATGGAATGAGGTTCCTCTAAGTGGCACCTTTCATTAGAGCTCTCATTGATGTCTGTATGTTGAAGCATTCCAGAGTTATGCACTTTGGTGCCAAAGTGTCCATTTGGAGACTCCAAATGGCACTTTTTGGAGAGCGCCTGGGAATACCTACAGAAAAACCTGTCCCAAATGGTCATTTCTTGTCCAATTACTATCTACTTTTAACTGGGAATAGGTAAGACTTCAGCCTGTGTCACTATATTGTCATCTAATCAACATCACCATGCTCCAGTTGTCAAGCAGCCTTTTTTTACAAAAAAAATTTAGGCGAGCTACAAAATCTTTTTATTTCTCTGTGTTTAGACTTCTCTCACTGTTAACCATTTGCAATTGCAGTAAATCACACAGCTAAAATAAAAATTTCAGAGTGTTACCTTCACAATGAGACCAAGCTTTTGCACATACTCCTAAGGGCTCACAAACAGCTTGTAGTTTAATTTGGGTATGCCTTTGACAGGCGTTTCATCAACTATTGAGGGTGGTGTTAAAGGGTTAAATGTACATAAATCCACATGCATTATGTTCAGCTTTTCACAGAAGCCCTGCAGGTGTTTCAGGGAGTGTGTCAGTCTGTGCTGTGCTTACACCGTATGTATGTATGATGTGTGACAGTTTATCTTTGTCCTTCTCTGTCTGAAAATGTATGTCTAATTGCCAGGTCACATGTGAAGGTGACTTCATTTACATACCAGTTCCATGTGCCCTCCCTCCCTCTCTCTCTCGCTCTATCATCCCTCATGGCACTGATTCACATCCATCAATCTTTCTCCCGCTCTTCTCCGCTCTGTCACTGCCACAGCCCCTCTGCCGCTCACCTGATGTATTATTTTATAATAGTTCAGGTAATGAGTCTGTGTTGTGGAGTGGGTGAAGCCATGTGCAGTTTCCTCCTCCTGATTACATTATCCCACATGTTAGATAATAATGTGTGGAGAATTACAGCTACCTCGAGCTGCACACTAATATCCAAAGCAGCTCCACTCAAATAGAATGTGACAGACGTGAAAGACACCACAGGACTGTGCATCGACCCCCGGCTGTCCATCAATCAAGCACCGGCACCGACACCTTCCCACAATGCCGCAGGGTGCCTGCTGTGAATATTTAACATAGAGAGCTATTGGCTCCCCGGGGACTTTAAAGGTTTAGGTGCCTGACTATGAGAGGTCAACTCTGATCATCTCCTCCTTATGTCAACATTCAGGGGGGTGTGTGGCCCTGTATGCATGTGTGTGTTTCCATGCTTGTTCTTTACACATATATAGTGTTGCTGTGCATTGTGCGAGCCTACGACATCACATCTTCCCACTCTATTCTCTCTAGATAGGAGGTATTGAGTGGAAAACGTTGGCTGTAGCATCAAGAGGTCAAAGCTCTGTTGTAACATCTCACATCTCACTGCAGCTTCCAACCTACAGCATGTTCCAGATGCCCTTTGAGTCATCGTCTGTGCAGCAAAAGTACGCAGTATGCTTTCTTTCTCACTTCAAGCAGCTGCTGCTCCTCTCTTTGCTATCTGTAGCTTCTCCTTCACTGCTGCATTAAGCACATGTGTGTGTGTGTGTGTGTTTTATGGCCCCAGGGGGGTCAGAGGTGTTTATATGAGAGAGGTGACTCCCTTATTGCTTCCATAACCTGAGTAGATCATATGAAACCCTGTCATTTACAGTGAATGGGAGCATCTGGCCAGCCGTAAATGTAATGTAATGAAATGAAATAAAAGCCCATATGGCTGTTCGTGCAGCCTCCTGACTGACCGAGTCAGACCGGAGCCGGGCCGGGTGGAGGACAGAAACACAGACGGACATACATTAGAGGAAAGCATGTGGACTTTTAGGCCGCTGCTGCTGCTGCTGCTGCTGCTGCTGCTGACACGCTGATCCATGTTTCCATTACCCCCAGATTCAATTACAGCAGCAGCATTCTTCATGCTACATCATCCAAACTCTGCTACACCCAGAGCTCTGCTGCTGCTCACCTGCTTACTCATCCCGCTCCCATGACCGCCTCCACCGCCTCGAGTCTTCCTAAAACTCGGTGTCCTGTGTGCTTGAATCCTCCATCTTCTCCTCCAACCTCCAAACATGAACTTTGCTTGGCCTGCTTGTAATCAGGCTAATAGAACACGGCAGAGCAGATGCAGAGTCTTTATTGTGAAACTAATGTGCCCTCTGACACCAGCTGATTTTAATATTTGTTTTTATGGTCTGTGTGTCCTTGTACCTCACATTTGTTTTATTACTGTAAGTACATTCCTGACCTCAGTCTCAATCAAATCATGGGACAGGTGGACTCATGACGCTGGTGGTTATCAGCCGCTAATCATCCTCGCTCCTCCCCATTCATGCTAAGCTGACTAAAGCTAATACAAGAACAACACATCAGTGTGCTTTGACCTTTCTAATAATCATAAAGTCTTGAGCTGACCCAATCATGTCCACATACCTTTGGACATTTGACCTACACATAAAGACAGAGCATGTGTCATACTATTTACACCCATCCATTGGTCTACAATAAGGAAGGTTCTTGTGCATTAGTCTCTGTTCTTTATATATAATGGCAGTTTTAGGCTGTATCTCTGAAAGCTAAGCTAATGCATTTGTAGCCCATTTGTTAGTGTGTTAGGTGTCTTTGCATGTTGTACATTTTTTTCTTTCTTTTTTATATGCATGAATTGCTTTAGCTTAGCATACAGAGACACAGCAGCCTAATGATGTCATTGAAATAACAGACTGAGCAGAGACTAAACGCTAACTGCTCATGTTCTCCGTTTTAGGTCTTAATTGCTGCTGTCTCCTCTTTTATCTCCACAAAGACCCAGTGTTATAGCTCAGAAAACGCATAAAAACCTCATCCTGGGTTATTTACATTGTTAGCGGTTCACACTGACACAAACCAGCTTTTAGCCTCCTTCCTGCGAAGTCTTACAAAGGGCTTACAATGGTCCCTGTCTCTATAATGGAGAACACCCTGTCACAGTCCCTGATGAGGAGGTGGACCTGGTGGGACAGCGCTGTGTCAGCGGGGATGGGGACAGTAATGACAGTGGTTTGGATGATGATTATTACAATGACATTAATAACAGTGAGAGAGTGAGTCATGCTTCTTTGCTCGATAGCTAGCAAGATAAATAGGTAGATGGTGTGTTTTGATGGTTGCTGGGAAACAAGGGGGGAGGGGGGAGAGAGAGAGACTCCTTGTGATGACCAAGCAGCTTTCTGTTGCTCATTGTGAGAGCGTCTCAGTGCGGCTCGTCTCTCCTCTGATTAGCATTCCCTGACTCCCCCCATAAATCCAATAGTGGTCATGAGCATTCGGCATTGACTCAGTAAAGCTGCTGAACACGTCATTATTGCTAACCCCACAAACACAGAGGAGGGCGATGCAGAGGAGGATTTAAATACAACACACACACACACACACACACACACACGTCTGTGGACAAAGATTCAAAAACAAGCAGAAGCTGAAACACTGCCAGTACCATCACCTCAGTGTGAAGAAGCACTGAAGACATAAAGACTCAAACAGCAACATGCTCAGGGAAATAAAACCAAACAATAAAATAAAATGTAACAAAAACAATAAAACAAAACGTGGAGATGAAGCTAATAAAGTAAAATTACTGTGGAATAAAAACAAAGCAACAATTAATAGCTAGAAGATTAAATAAATATACAAAATGATCATCAAAGGTAAAACTGAAAAGAACATTTAAATAATATTTTCCTGCCATTGTGATGTCATAAGGGGATGAGCCCAGTCTCCAGCTGTGTCCTCACAGACAGGCAGGTTATGGGGCAGCAGTTTAGTGGAAAGAGGTGTGGCCAGCAGCAGCTCATTAGCATTTAAAGCTACAGACACACACATCTGGAACAGGGATAAAACCAGGAAGTGTTTTTATTTTTACTGTGAGTACCTAAAGGCTCATTCTGGGTACATGTGAGATTGTATGTGACCTTATTGTTGTTCTCTGCCAACAGGAACTCCACATACTGCATGAAGGTGTCCATGTCTCTGACTGTGGCAGAGAATGACACGAACCTGTGCTACAACTCCAACATGAGAAGAGCTGAGAAGGCCGAGCTCAGCAAGAGTAA
The DNA here is from genome assembly GCF_900634625.1 of Parambassis ranga. Lineage (NCBI taxonomy): Eukaryota > Metazoa > Chordata > Actinopteri > Ambassidae > Parambassis > Parambassis ranga. Next base: position 1,650,942 of record NC_041041.1, on the reverse strand, counting down.
AGACATCCTCTGTCCTGACATAGACGACTACGTGGAAGCTGGCAAAGACCCAGACATCACCTGGTACAAGGTGTGCTCGCCGTTATGTGATTATATTTTTGCATCATTTGTGTGTGTGTTCTCTCTGAGGGAGGGGAGGCGTCTGTTGTTGTGATTATGCAACTGAGAAATACTCTTCAATGGTTCATTGGTTTATTTTCGTGTAATTTCTTGGCTGTTTATGTTTAAAAGCCTCGTTGGAAATGTGGTTCCACATCACTTAGGCAGATTATGTACAACAGCAAACGATAGCGCTGAATCGTGTCAGCTATAGTGGGCACGTTAGAATTCTCTGTATTACCCGAAACACAAACTCTGAGCGTAGACCCCAGCAAAGAAATCCTGCTGATGTTCATGGCTGTGTGCATGCAGACGTGGTATATTCAGAAACTTTGAAGCTGTGTGTTTGTGCCACGCTGTTGTGAGTCACTGGGAGGGACTGCGGGCCGAGCAGAGGGCAGCCACGGAGACGGCTTTCATAATGAACATTAAACTTCAATGAGAAGAACATTGTGCGATGTCACTGTGTGCCCTGTGGAAAGAGAGAATGTCCTCCAAACGCTCCCTGCTCCCTGATCTTTATTCAGCGCGCGGCTCCTCCTCCCTCACCTGGGTTCTTGCCTTTGTCAGGTCAGGCATGGCCTGCGGACAACACAGTGCATCCCGGACAAGAGTTCAGGCCAGACTAATCACAGGCAGATCAGTAGTAGATTAGCCGGCCGGGCTTGACCTCTAGGTTTTTCCAGAATTCAATTACGGTGTGGGTAATGACTGGGAGTGCTGGAACCCAGAGTTATTTGGACCACTGCGGAGCCGGCGTGATTGAATTCGAAGGTTGCCGGGAGCGACGGTGGAATAGATTCCACAGAGCCACCGTCGTCCCTGCCAGAGCAGCTAGGAGCCGCAGAGAGGACGGTGTCATGAAGCCAGTCAGAGTGCCTGCGTACACTCTCACACAGACGCAGCACAAACACACTTATTCCGCCAGCAGGGACCACAGTAAATACAATTCTCCGTCCTCTGTGGCCGCCGCAGAATATTGAATGGAGAATATTCAGTTCAGTGCAATAAATCTTGATCAGATAAGTAGGATAATGGCTGAGCTCTATCATTTTACTGTATGGAATTCTTATGTCAGAGTGCCAAGCTATGCATCCGCACCACTTTATCCACTTAACGCTCAGTGAGTCCAGCTCACACCAGCCCACATCTTGTGGATGTAATTCATTATGAAGCAGAGTGAAGGTCTTAAATTTAGCAATGTCAGGCCTGCCCGGAGTTTTTCATTTCACGGCCACGTGGAGTCCACGGTGCCTTTTTTCATCCAGTTATTTTCTATCAGACTTTCCCGGATGATTTTAATAATGGGTTTTTTTTACAAGTCTTGACCGGCCTGTCCCTTTGTAATGTGCAGGAGTGCCGCCCGAAGCAGTGGCGTTCCAGCATCATCATGAAGAGAGACATCCTGTCCATCCAAGAGGTCAAAGAAGACGACATTGGGAATTACACCTGTGAAATCCAGTTTGGCGGCTTCGTGGTCAGAAGGACGACCGAGCTGACAGTGACAGGTACGAGTCAGTCACTTTTATTTCTGCTTTGTAGTTGGAACTTTCTCCTGATAGTAGTTTGTGCTTCAAGATGAGTAGTAATTGTAGCAGACGCACCGCTGAGTACTGCAATGATGTCCTGCTGCTGTGTTAATTGCTGGGGGAGGTTGAACGCTGAGGCCCGGCCTCTATCCCTTCTTCCAACTCAGCACTTTGCAGTCAGCCAAGCAGTGCTGAAATATTTAAGGCTAGAGGCTAAACCCCTTCACACAGAGAGCTAAAGAGCCAGGACCAAGGTCAGGAGATTTACACAACACTTACTCTGTGCTTCTATCCATCTCTCTCCCTCTCCTTCCTTACCTTGTATAGCTGCAAGGTGAGGCCATGACAAATAAAAGCAATCGTGTGTTCAGGCTGCTTTTAGCTGCTGTGTTCCACCAGGTCAGCTGCTCCCATTAGGGTCGATCAAAAGGTCAAATCTTTGTTTTTTGCCGCCCCTTTGTGTCTCTCAAATTGGTCTATATAATATCACATCATGTATTCTAAAGTCAGCGTTAGTTACTAAAGGGCTTCACTTCATTCACTTAAAAATGTTTATAACATAAATAAAAATTAAACGAAGAGCATACAGAAGTCCTGAGTGAGCATGAATTCAGGTTTTCCCTCATCAGGCAGCAGAGGCAGGTCATGGGGCTGTCGGTCTGAGCCAGACGGTTTAGAGTTAATCTTTTCTCATCCCACAATATAAAACAGTCCTGTAATAATGAACGTATTGTTGCTGTGTTTTGATGCCAACACCCAACTGTGAGTGTAAAACAACATGGAAGGGATGTTCACGATGGTTATGAATCACTTTACAAACATAAATCAGCGGGGCCGCAGGAGGACACAGACCGGGCTCTCCTGGGTAAAAGTCCGCTGCAGGCTGGAAACCGGCCCACTGTTCTGTCCCGAGCAGAGCTCAGTAACCTGGGAGCGAGACCAGCGTGTCCACAGGTCACTGCGGAGGGGCTGACGCTCCTGGGCAGGGTGTTACTGCAGTTAACACAGGTTAGCATCCCACCATAACCAGCGTTTAGTACAAGAGCTCAAAGGTCACCTGATTGATTACCGAGTAAAGGAAAGGGGGGAGGGGCAGAGAGAGTCAAGGTGGTGTGAACAGACTCCCTCAGTGCGGCCTGTGTGCAGTGTGAGGTACGAAAACATATAATTAGTAAGAGCGAGCTGTTGGGAGAAGAAGCTCTTTGAACACCAGGGGACAGATGAAGCAGGAAGTCTTTGCAGCATATGTGCTCATCCTGCTGTACCTGTGGTTTCATTCACTCACTGTGTATGTGTTGGACCTTTTTGTCTTCAGAACCGGTTTAATTCTGGGTCTCATAGATTCAACAAGCTGCTGCAAACACTCCTCTGGGATCTTGCTCCATGTTAACACCGTGTCTTCACACAGTGCTGCAGATTTCCTAGCTGTACATCTGCTCTGTTGGACTGAGACCTGCTGACCTTGGAGTCCATTTGAGTGCAGTAGACCTCAGGGTTTTATCTTAGATCCCACGTGTTTTCATCTTTACAGTAGTTTCGGGCTGTGGCCTCTAAACCAGACTGGTTGGTACAAAGGGGCCAAAGCGTCAGACCAACAGCTACATTCTGCATTCAGAGTCACTTTGATAGAAGTTAGTTTGATGATTTCCAGTTTTAATGCAGCAGAACACCGTTAACAGAATCACTCGGCTTGGTTCCGTCGCTGTACCCTCCACTGTTCGTCTTCCGCTATAAACATATGCTGTGCTTTACATTCCCACATCACTGTGTCTTATTAAAGTAGTTTCCTTTTTCCTTTTTTGAAGCTGTTAGAATGAGATCGGTCCGCTCTCTCTGTGGGCTCATTTCTTTTAATAAACCTACAACATCATCTCCTCAAGTGGGCGTGCGATTACCAACATTTTATCACATCCTGTTAAAACCGCCATCGCCTGGACAGAAAGCATAAAAGGCCAGACTGTGTGTGTGAGGTCTGAGCGCTCACGTTGTAGTTTATTTGATAGGCCAAGAGGATGAAGGAGGTCATTAAGTTTAACTGATCTTTAATATAGTGCAATAGACACTGGCCTTTGCTTTGACCCTGCCTTGCTGCAGATCGTGTATGTGTGTCTTCCGCTCTGACCCTGCTCCGCATTGTAACGGCCTCCATTAGAAGCAGCTATCTGAACTGAGGTCAGTTCTGTAATAGAGGTTAACTATGGGCATAAACACAGCCCCACACAGATCAGGCTGGTCCAGGAGCTCCTTAATCAAGTCCTGACGCTCCTCAGGTTAATAGAAATGTAGGAGAACAGCAGCCCTTTGCCTCATTTTCTGTTGACGTCAGGCTGCATTTGAATGTTCTGATCCGACTGTGTGGACACACAGAGAGGAGCGGCCGGCGTGTACCGAGAAGAAAAACACCATTATCAACAGATGGGAAGATTTTGTATTTCCCTTGGCCTCTGTGGACCTTCACCTCCACTTCCCATCTGTAAGGAGAGTGCCTTTTTGTGTACTCTTATAATTGATTCATAGCAGCAGCAGCAGGTTTCGTATTTGCTGCTTCCTCAGAGGAACGCAACGCGTGGTCAGATTAGTCTACAGTTGTGTTTGGAGACACGAGAAGCGATGCCTCAGCTGAAACCGCAATCCACCTCTGATTAACTGATGTGTGTACAGTACGGGCCTCTTTATGTTTATGCAGGCCTGTTTGTTTGTCTCTCCTTAAAGTCGTATATGCCTCAGTATGAGAGTCTGCCGTGATATGTCTGTTTTTTATTGTACATCTGAATCATTTCGGTTCAATTTTTACAGTCCTCCCAGGCCTCATTCCAGCACTGTGAGGGTAATGCTACAACAGTGTAAGAGCAGATAAAAGGCCCGTTCAGCTGATGTATGCAGCTCCTCCTGCGTTCTGTTGGAAGGAAATATTATACAGAGGGAGGGGACGAAGGATAAAGAGAACAAGGGAGTGAAAGTGACTGATAACAGCGGAGGAGAGAGAGGGAAGAGATAGAAAGAGTGGGAAAGATAGAGGTTGGCGCTCCTGTATCTTATCTGTATTCCTCTCCAGTGTTTCCCAGCAGAAACAGTGTGTCCAGGACTATAAACAGACTATTATCCCAGTGTTTATCACAGTGCACATTACCGTTTGCCTCTGTCGGACTTACTGTAATGGAGTCGTTTGGTTTGATGGATGCCTCGGGCGTGGGTTTCTATCTATTGCTCCCATTATACCTCAGTCTGCATCCCCTCACTGTAGAGACGTCTGCCTGCACATTCAGCATAGCCTGCAAGCACGGTGATTGAGGTTATGTCCAATGTAAATGTACCATTTGGCACAGTGAATTGGAGGTGCAGAGGGCACGAGGAAATGGAGGGGAGGAGAGGCGTTGCCTCCCTCACATCCCCGCCTGTAGAATATCCACAGTGAGAGCGGGTGATGGCGGGGAAATTCACTTTATGCACTGTGAATAAATATATACTTATGCGTGAAAATAAGAATATGTGGCTGTTTTGTTTGTTTGCTTTCACTCTCCGCTCAGTGTATAGGAGCATTGTGGCTGATTTCCACACCATCAGCAGGCCGCGCGCTCTGCTTAGGATTCATCCATCAGAGTTCACTATAACCTGATTGCCCTTGCCTCTTTGTGCCCCGTCTCACATTTACACGAGGCAGCACAACATGCATGCAGTGTGTGTGGTACACGTGTGTGTGTGTGTGTGGTAGCTGAGGTGTGGGGAGGTGACGTGGGACGGCGTCTCATCGCAGTAAAAGGTTCCTCGCAGTTCTTCTTCTGCTGGGTCACCTTCAGAAGCATGAAGACTTCACGGCCTTATAAAACGTTACTGCCCGCGTGCACACGTCTGAGCATGACTCCATCACTTATTTATTTATTTATTCATTTAGGGAATCACTTGAATCTCTTACCTGACCAGCTGGGTGTAATCTCAGTGAATGTTCGGAGACAAGGCTCAGAGACACACTGTTAAAAAAGAAACGACGTCACAGAGCAGTGACGGTTTAAAACGGTTATAATTTATGTTTGTAATGTGTAAAATATGCAGAAATATTCAGGTAAATAACAGTATTAGAATAACAACTACAGTTAAACTATGCTTAATTGTTTAAAGCCATTAAATTTAATTATTTAAAGTGTAAATCCTGTAAATCTTATTAAAAGTACTGTTTTAATAACAGACTGTATATTTATTAAGTTATTAAAAAAAACTTTACAGGATGCCAGTTAAATGTTACTGTGAACATTTAAGACCACGCCCTGTATGATGATCTAGCAGCATTGTCCGGATAAACACAACTTTTACCTGCATATGTTTTGTAATTTATGACACAAATTCACAGGATGTTCTTTAAAGTTGTGTAAATCTTTACTGGATTATTGGGCTGCCAGTGACAGTACGCAGAGGGCTGTCTTCTCCACACCTCCTCTGTCTGTTCCAGCCACATCTGTGGCTCTGAAGGAGGACAGATGGACAGAAGGGTGCCGATTAGCGCTGATATTATCCCGGAGAGAGGAGGCAGAGAGGGAAGGAGTGTGGAGGGGGAGTGAGATAAGAGGTGTGGGGTGAGAAAAAGAGATGGGTTTTGCTCCCAGTATCTCCAAGTCTGTATGCTGGAGTTTGTGCATGAAGTCGATGCGCCTCCTCCGCCTGCAGTGTGTGCGCTGTCCTGTCACCATCACGCTAAACACTCCAGCCTCTGCTCCTGCACACGTCCTTGGGGAGAGGATGATAAAATCACACCTGAGATAAGTGTTACTCCAGCAGTTGACTCTTCCCAACTTCACCTCCACATATGAGCCACCTGTGTACACACACACACACACACACTGTAAAAGCACTTCATATGTGACGTGTGTGTGAGGCGGCCTCCTCATGTCTGATCAGTGTGCTGTGAGGATGCACCCATAAATTCACCGAGCAGCGCAGTCACTCATGGAACAATAGTGTTGCCTCCACCACAGGGCGGAGCAGAGCGGCTCATTAGTTTAAGGTCAACTATCACTCTTGTCATTAACTAATCTCTCTCTCTTTTTCTGCCCCCCCCCACCCCTAACCTCTCCACCCCCTGCTCCCTCCTCTCCAGCCTTCACTTCATCACTATTCACCAGCTGTCCTCTTAGACTCTGAGCAGGCCAGAGTTCACATTGTTTTAATTCAATTAAAATTGACATCAATCTGCATGTGACGAATGAAATTTACATACTCCACAATTAATCTTGGCTGACCTACCCCACTCCACCCACATACACACCCTCAGTCTCTGGTTATTATCATTATCTGGGCCTACAGGGCCGGTAGCAGCACGCGAGTGAAATTAAAATTATAATTCTGTCTTTTGAAGCTGTTTGAAGTGTAGGTCAATAATTACAGAGCGTTTCTCTGCGCTTTGCTACATCTGGAAAAGACATGCTGTGTTTGAGAGCCCAGTGAATCAGCCTCCTTTCAGTAAAAGCTCACATATTGATTATATTGGCATTATTTATCATTGCTGTGTGGATGACATACAAGGCTACACTTTACTATCTCCTAATAACAGGAGTGCTCCGACGAGCCGTTCAAAGACTATGCTACAAAACATCCTGCAGTTAAACAGAGAAAATGGAATCTAATGTAGGAGCAGCGTCACTAAAGCCTCCAAGTATTAATGCAAACATCAAAAATATGATGCTTTCTCTTCTAATTAGACTGAAAATCTGCCAAATCCTGTCGCTAGCACACAATATAGACAGCCAGCCTCCATCTGTGTCTGCTGGCCTCCATGTTTCTGCTTCGTGTCCAGCCCACTGAGCATGTGTAAAGTCTGATGATGATGCAAAGAAAGGACAGTGATACTGAGTTTCTATTATCTGTATTGATATGTATTGATTTAGGGTAGTCCTCAGCCTCTCTCAGGGTTACAGTATGAGAAGAATGTGTGTCTTCATCTGATCTAGATCTAGATCCCAGTCCTGGTATCCATCCTCCTCTCCCGTGTGCTGGAGCTGCTACTTTGAAGCTGTAGCTTTGTTTCTGGTTCCTTCTCTGAAACACAGGCTCACACTGGAATAATGGTGCATGTGAAGCCGAAGCATACATTTGAATGATTATACAATGCTGTACCTTAAAGCAAGGTTAGAGCCCCCACAGCGTCATTTTTAAACACAGCTGTCGCTGCAGCGGCTCTAATGGCCTCAGTGTGAGGTTTCATTTGAACAACTAGCAGGGAAGTTTGGTGGCTGAGCGTGCCGCTCGCAGGATATGCAGAGTTTTTTTTTCTCCTCATTCACCGCCTGTCTACTTCCAACAAAAGAGCTGCACTCACAGTTCTCTTATAATCAGAATAGTGCCGGCTGCAGCATGATTCTCATGACAGAGTATGAAGAAGTGGTTGAAGGTCAATTAGAGGGCCCTAAATAACCCTCTCATTATTCAGTGTCCTTAAGAAAAGAAACTCTGGAAAGCCCTCAGTCCAATTAAAAGATAAGAAAGTGACCATTAACAACCACGGGGGACACTGACAGTAGCAAATAGAGAGATTGTCACACATTTGATCTCAGCCACACACAAGCGATGGACACACTCATGGACCGTGAGCTCTGACATGTCCCAATTAACCAGGCGTCTGTGGCTGTTTTATAGACGTGTGTGTTTGAATGTATGCATCCAAAGCAAAGAAAGGTGATTAGTGCACATCCAGCCCTGGACACAGGTGCAGGACGGATACAAACTACCTAATATGAACCAGCATCCATGCTACCCTGCAGGGGAACATTGGTCTAAAGGTGTATTAGGCCTGAAAGTACAGAGAACAAGAACCCAATCAAACAAATAAGACAGAAACATCAGACACTGCTCCACAGTTGGCGTAAAGGTCTTATGCTGGAGTGCTTCAGTCTGTTTTGGTCTCACAGCACGTGGGACATTTTCCCAGCAGCCCTCTGGCTTGTCCACATGATCTTGTGTCCCTCGTGTCTTCATCTTTGTGATGATGGTTGTAAGAAGTCGGTTCCCCTCCTCGTTTCGTCCCTGTGTGTTTATAATGTGTGTGTTTGTGTGTTTGCATTATGCTGGTGCCCTGGATGGTGCAGCATATCCTGGTTATTTCACACTCACAGTGTTGCCTCACAGCCTGTTGTGTATGTCAGAATGAGGGGGTTATTTTTCAGTACCTTCCAGTAAGTCCGTGACTAAACGCCTTAACTGTCATTACCATTTTGTGTTACTACCACTTTCCCTGGTACACAATGAAAATGATGTCTTTACAGCAGCATGCCTCTCTCTCTCTCTCTCTCTCCTCCCTCCTCCTCCTCCTCCTCTTCCTCTGGCACCCCTGCACAGTTACAGAGGCAGTCCAAGAAGCCAGTGTCAGCATTTACTGAGTGTGTGTGTCTCTCCTGATGCCAGTGCCCCATGTGTGTTTGCTTTTGTACCCCACTGCACCTGTGTACCTGCCCATGCCTGTGTGTGTGTGAACCGTGTGTGCATGTCCACGCAGGCCTGGCCAGCTGTGATAAGTGTGACTTTCTGTCCCACCTGTTCGCCCCTGCAGCCGCTCAGGACACACAGGTTTACAGTCTCATTGCTTCTGTCAGCCAGAGACGAGCTGCTCTCTGTGAAGCAGGCAGAGAGAGAGCTGCCAGCGGCTCCCACGTAGCACTTCTCTTTGCTGTAGCAGTGATTAGGTGACGGGCAGCCAAGCTACAGGTGGCGAGCGGATCTGTGGGCTGATGGTGTGGGTGACGCCATGTTGATGAACGTCTCAGATTGACACAGGCACCTCAGTGAAATGACACTATGACATTTCTGTGTAGCTGCTCAACAATGGAAAATGTCCTTCATGACTCCATGACTCGGAGAGCATGTTCATGCTTAATCGAAGGTGTGCGGAACACTGAGGTAAAATATGCATTGCAGACGACTGAGGCTGAGTCAGCCTTTAAACTGACCAGTTTGCTGCAGAATGATGTGGGTGTGAGGAGTGTCATGTGTTTTTTCTTGTACATGGTCACCAGTTTTTACCTCTCAGCTCCTTCCTTTCCTGTGTCTTTCTAAAGAAATGAAGAGAAAACAGCTGCACTCCTTCACAAACATCCTCCCTGACTTTTAAATCCTGCCTAACAAACCGTTTAGACAGACGTATTATTATTCTGCATATTGTGAAATTTCTAGCTGATGTATTTGCTTCCGGGCTTGCAGGGTTTAGAGTCCCAGTGTGGCGCAGTGTGAGGGCTGGGTCCATTTCTGCAGTTGTTGTTTAGCAGTGCACTGAAGCAGGCTTTATGCTGATTAACTGCATCACATCTGATGGATTCCCGGCGACCTCTCCACCCCTCGATATAGCTCTAGGAGCCTTTCAGGGGAAAAAGGCTTTCCTTTTTAATTAGACAAGAATAGGAAATCTATTAGTGAATGCAGACAAGGCTCAGCGCCGAGTGAGGGATGGCTGAGTTCCGTTAGTGTTGGACTAACTACAGTCATCTCTCCTGCCATTACTGCATTCACCAGTAAACAGCTGATGGGTTCTCTGTCAGGGTGCAGGTATATAAAAAACACAGATTTCTGGGAAATCATGAATCACTCGTCACAGCAGGAAAGGTGCAAATTGTTAGTGTTAACACGAACAAGCGCTCTGTTCCATTCAAGTAGGCAACGACACTGTGACCACGACTCAGATACAACATCAGGGCTGAAGTTAGCAAACAGGCAGGTGACTTTCTTTGACTCTATAAATGTATGGACATCAGCAGAGACACAGGATAATGGATGGCAGTAATAGCCTTCGTGCAGCCAGGAAGGATTGGACCATGACTCCACTCATCACTCACTGTTTTGGTAGATGTTGCCACCTAAACTACCTGCACGTGTTACAGAGCTCACGTATGTTTCCCATCTGGAATAAGCTTTGCTGCCATTTTTTTGGGGGGCGGCCATGGTAACGAGTCCTGCCAGGACTGTAGAACGGGTAGTAAACAGTGGACGCCTTAAAAATGATCCACAGCTAAAAAATACTCCTCAAATTGAAAAATGATAAACTCGCATGTTATTACATTAGTTATTTAGAATTCACTCTCTTGTTTTTGGTCACATATTAATGCAGAAATATAGAAAACTCTAGGAGTCACACAGTATTAAGCAGCACTGTAAGACCGTGTGTGTGCGGCTGAGTGCCACAGACAGCATATGGCACCATTATATTATTGCTGTTGGTCTCTTCACAGAACTTTTTGACAGTATGACAGCTTTATACTTTGATGGAAGCGTACAGTCAAGTCAATACCATTCATATAATAAGCACACACTCCTCCCCCCTGGTGCCCGTCCTGTGCAGTGTATGCTGTCTGAGGCTCTACAACTTTGATAAATAAAAGACCAGAGAGGTCTTCATCATCATCATGTTATATTTATGTGGAGGGACAAACAAAGGGAGAAGGCAGCTTCGGTGGCACGGCACTGTCCCCTGCCCGGCCACTCAGACACCAGGCCCAGCCTCAGTGTTTACTACTTTCACAGCAAAAACACTGCTTAGTTTTTAATGTAGGGGCCAAACTGTTTGTTGAATGATTTATTTAAAGTCAGCAGAGCGGAATATTTGTGTAACAGTTCATGTGAGGATGGCCCTCTTTCCTAAACTGTACACTTTCCTTTGTTTGTCTTTACATGATTGAAACATTCTGTGTGTGTGTGTGTGTGTGTGTGTGTGTGTGTGTGCGCGCTGTACGTACGTGTGTGTGTGTGCATGTTGTGACTCAGGAGGCAGATGCAGAATGGGCCTCACAGTGTCTCTCTGAATACTTTGCGATATTTTGCGACTCTTCCACACGCCTGGGTCTCGTGGCATCTGGGGCGTCTCACTGGGATAACATGTTACATAATTAGCACCAAATTAACACTCAATTAGGCAACCCGTGTTGAGAGGGTGGGAACAGAGTATCTTCAGAGGCTTCAGAAATCACATCCACCACCTGCTCTGCTGAGAACGTACGCATGTCACATGCATGCAAACGTACTGTAAACTGAATCCAAACTGTCCAATCAGAGTTCAGGCAGATCTGACCATGACAGATACGCTTAAATGAACTGTTTATAGACAGATACCTAGAAATGATTGGACTTTTTATTCCATTACATTTATGTACATAAGCTTTAAAAGCTGAGTCAGTATATACAGTGAGTGGGGATTGTAGCGGCACTCGGTGAGACCTTCCTCTTTATTCCTCTGGACGGGTTCTGTGATGATGAACAGACTTTCCACCACAAAGGGCGTCTGTTGTTGTTTGTGTAACACTAGCTAACATTAGCTAGCCTGTGATCATGGAACAGGATCTGGCTGGTAAGTTATTCTGCACATAATGTTATTAAATACACTCAACAAAAATATAAACGCAACACTTTTGTTTTTGCTCCCATGTTTCATGAGATGGACTTGAAGATCTAAACTTCATTCCAGATACACAATATTACCATTCCTCTCAAACATTGTTCACAAATCTGTCTAAATGTGTGATAGTGAGCACTTCTGCTTTGCTGAGATAATCCATCCCACCTCACAGGTGTGCCACATCAAGATGCTGATCTGACATCATGATTAGTGCACAGGTGTACCTTAAACTGCCCACAATAAAAGGCCACCCTGAAATGTGCATTTTGTTTCTGCTTTATTGGCGGTCTGGGGACTCAGAACCAGTCAGTATCTGGTGTGACCACCATTTGCCTCATGCAGTGCAACACATCTTCTTCGCATAGAGTTTATCAGATTGTCTATTGTGGCCTGTGGAATGTTGGTCCACTCCTCTTCAATGGCTGTGCGACGTTGCTGGATATTAGTGGGAACTGGTGCACGCTGTCGTATACGCCGGTCAAGCACATCCCAAACATGTTCAATGGGTGACATGTCCGGTGAGTATGCTGGCCATGCAAGAACTGGGACATTTTCAGCTTCCAAGAATTGTGTACAGATCCTTGCAACATGGGGCCGTGCATTATCTTGCTGAAACATGAGGTGATGTTCATGGATGTATGGCACAACAATGGGCCTCAGGATCTCATCACGGTATCTCTGTGCATTCAAAATGCCATCAATAAAATGCACCTGTGTTCTTCGTCCATAACAGATGCCTGCCCATACCATGACCCCACCACCACCATGGGCCACTCGATCCACAACATTGACATCAGCAAAGCGCTCACCCACACGACGCCACACACGCTGTCTGCCATCTGCCCTGAACAATGTAAACCGAGATTCATCCGTGAAGAGAACACCTCTCCAACGTGCTAGACGCCATCGAATGTGAGCATTTGCCCACTCAAGTCTGTTACGGCGACGATCTGGAGTCAGGTTAAGACCCCGATGAGGATGACGAGCATGCAGTTGAGCTTCCCTGAGACGGTTTCTGACAGTTTGTGCAGAAATTGTTTGGTTATGCAAACCAATTGTTTCAGCAGCTGTCTGAGTGGCTGGTCTCAGACGATCTCGGAGGTGAACCTGCTGGATGTGGAGGTCCTGGGCTGGTGTGGTTACTCGTGGTCTGCGGTTGTGAGGCCGGTTGGATGTACTGCCATATTCTGCCTTTGGAGACATTCCTGCTGTCAGCATGCCAATTGCACGCTCCCTCAATGCTTGTGGCATCTGTGGCATTTTGCTGTGAGACAAAACTGCACATTTCAGGGTGGCCTTTTATTGTGGGCAGTTTGAGGTACACCTGTGCACTAATCATGATGTCAGATCAGCATCTTGATGTGGCACACCTGTGAGGTGGGATGGATTATCTCAGCAAAGCAGAAGTGCTCACTATCACACATTTAGACAGATTTGTGAACAATGTTTGAGAGGAATGGTAATATTGTGTATCTGGAATGAAGTTTAGATCTTCAAGTCCATCTCATGAAACATGGGAGCAAAAACAAAAGTGTTGCGTTTATATTTTTGTTGAGTGTAACTATTGCAGAGTCGGGAAGTGTAGATGATTCTGCCAGCAGGATATCGTTAGGCTGGGCATACATTCATTTTTAATTCCTATCCTGTTCTGCCACATACACGTGATGTATAACCTGAGTGCTCACGCTGTACCTGCATAAAACTTCTGACTCAGTTAATGCTGGCACTAGCAAAGCAGTGTCTGGATGGATGTGATAGTTGGCCAGCTTGAAAACAAAGCAAGTATGTACAACATGGCTGCAGGCCAAAAGCAAAGCAAGGCGGGGCGGTTGGCTAGTTAGCTTTAACGTAGCCTGAGCATGGATCTGCAGACTTATCATTCTACTGTATTGTCACTATATAAAACACACACAGTCTAATATCTCACTGTGCTGCATGCATTTTCAAAGCTTTAAGAATTTCTGACCAAGTGTTTGAAATGGTTGTTTTTCTACTTTTCCTTACATAAAGGTCCTCACAGGACTTCTTCTGTCCAGTGTTGTGGTCCTGCCCAACAGCTCCCCCACTGATAAGGAAAATCATTTGCCCACTTTTACTTTTAAACTCAGACTCTTTTAGCACTTCAGTCTCTTTTGTTGTAGCCTAGCTGCGTCTTTTCTCCTCAAACTGCCTCAAGCACGAGATTACAAAGAGACAGAATTAAAATCCAATCGTCATGAAAATCCATGTTGTCCCAGATGATTCCTCTATAATTCAGCTCTGACTGAGATAAGCAATTCAAACACTCTCAGCTTAGGAGGAGCTGATATCAAATCTAAAATAGCTGTAGAACTTCTACAACCTCCTCTGGCTGCTCCCTTCCTTCTCTTCTTGCACATAAACACTCCAACACACACACACACACACGTTCACACCTCTGTTGGGGTGGGGTTCTTTATTTCATTAACAGCCGCTTGCACGCCAAAATTCATTATGCCAGCCTTCTGTTCTCGCGCACCCAAGCATGCCAGCTAACGTGCGGAACAAATTTCTCTCCCCCCTCTCTTCACCCTGCCTCCCCCTCTCTCCTCCCTCACTCCTGCTAATAAGTATGTTTAGGATGTGATTCACCTGCATCAAAGCCTCTGTGTGAAGAGGCCCGCTTTGTATCACTGCTCCATGATTAGTCATTACTGTCAAGCCGTCAGAGTTCCCCCCTCTGTTGCCGTGCTTTGAAGCTAACAGGTGGTTGTATCCGAAATGCAAATACCACAGATATCCTTACATCCACTCGTGTCTCCTTGTTCTTAGAGAATGTGATGGTGCAGTGCCGACAGGGCTTCTCTGAGCCATCACTGCAGTGACTGCCAGTTTGTTCCCTTTTATCTAAGCTGGTGAACTTGTTGCCGGTGACACCAGTTCCACAGGAGCTTTTGTGAATTATATAGTGTTAAAATGATTACTTTAGACAAGTTTCCTGAAAATGTGGTCTTAAACTTTCATACAACCAGCTACCAGATACAGTGACGCTCACATGTTTATGAAAGAATTTTCTATATTTCTGCATTAATATGATATAAAACACCACATTTACACACAAGTCCTCAAGTTAGACAAACAGATGAGACCGAAGTATGAGCCTCTGTCCTTTATTCCTTCAGTAACATGATCCAAAGCTTCATATGTGTGAGTGGTAGCAGTGTGTGAAGCTCTGCTCTCAGTGTCTGCTGTGAGCTCCTTGTGCAGCAATAACAGCAGCTAAAGGTTTCCAGTAGCTGCTGATCAGTCGTCCATTCCTCAGTACAGAGCAGCTTCAGGTCTGACATGTTGCTGGGTTTCCTCACATCAGCTGCTTGTTTCAGGTCCTTCCACAACATCTCAGGTGGATGAAGGTCAGGACTTTGACTTCAGAACATGAACTCTGTTCTTCTGGAACCGTTCTTTTGTAGAACCACTTGTGTGTTTGGGCTCGTTGTCTTGCTGCTCTTTCTCTTCAGATCCAGCTCACAGACAGATGTCCTGACATGTTCCTTTAGAATTCACTGCTGTCATTCAGAATTCATTGATCCATCAATGAGGACAAGCTGTCCTGGTCCAGATGCAGCAGAACAGGCCCAGACCATCATACTACCACCACCATGCTGCATATGGATGAGGTTCTAATGGTGCCATGTTTTCCTTTCTTCAAACTTTAAACCAAATGATTGTATTCTGAAGCCTCCACCAGGCTCTCTAAAAGCCTCTCTGCCATTAGGGAGAGAGGATTTTATTTGCTCAGAGGTTACCCTGCTTTATTTACTCTCAGCTTTAAGTCACATGTCCACTCATCACCGGCCTCAGAGATGAGTAATTCCTGTTTTTTGTTTTTCATTTGGATCTCTGGTGAATAGTCCTCCTCCACAGAGACTGACCTAAAAACTGCCCACTCTATTCTTTCTTCTTCATTTTGCTGATGCCACCAACCCTGTGTTGCTATGGAAATTGATATGGTGGCACCTTGGGTTGGCCTGTGTTGTGACAAGTTATTCCGAGTGAAATAAACAGGGGGCTTTGCTTTGAAATAAGGCTGGGACAGCGAGCCCTCAGGTCCTCACCTTATTTATGAGACATCACTGAACACACAGCCGTGGAATAAAACACACCACCATGATTGCCACTCGCCTCCTGAGCACTTTTAGTGCGTTTGTTCTTTTCCCACTCACAGTATCTCTGACATGCGACAGAACGACATGGTGGAGGAGCAGACAAATTTCCAGAATGACTCTGATGCAGACGAGATGTTGCTGTCAGCATAGTTAAGGTCAAAATAATCTGTGGGGGAGATGGATCACTCGTCCTGGTTGCTCAGTGTCTCTTGACTCCCATGTGCCAGCACAGCTTTCCTTCTCAGTTTCTTCTCTCTACTTAACAATCGGCGCGCTCTGCTTTTACTGACATTATCTCAGAGATATCGCCTCGCCTTCTTGTTTCTGGTTCATACTCTGTGTGTGTGTGTGTGAGTGGGTTTCTGTGGGGATGTAATTGCTGGCTGATTTGTGGTCAGAGACTCAGACATCCTGCAGGGAGCATGTCAGGTTTTTAAAAGCAGAGAAATAGAGCTCAGCCCTGCACCCGTTTAACCTCCAGCACCTCCAGGGAGGTCAAAGCACTCAATCAGCTCCTCTGCTTTTATTAGCTTAGCATGTAAAACACTGGCAAGACGGAGGCTGTTGGTAAAGCAGAGTGCATCCATGTTGTTTGTTTGCACCTGGGAATACATGACATTTGCATAGCTTCAAATGAGGCCATGCACCCTTGTCCTGGCAGCATGAAGTGACCTCTGAAGGATAAGTACAGAAAGCTAAATCACAAAAAAACTAAATCCTAAAGACTCCACCAACTCTTAGGTTTAAAAGTTTAACAAACAAACATAATTGAAATTGATATAATATCGAGCCACCCATTAAAACGGCTTTACTTTATCCAACTGTGCTTTGTGTGCTGTTGCCAGGTCAACAAAATACTGTCATTTACTTTCTTTGTTTTTCTTCCTTTGTGTGGGATTCATTCTCCTTTGTGGATCTCATAAAATATAAAATACAGCACTACAGAAGTTTCCAAAATTGAAAAATGGTTAAATTAAAATATTTTTTACAGTGTACTCCAGAAACTAATTTAAATTCAAGAACCTGACCTCCGTGTAAAAGCACTGAAATTGAAAATGTGGATAGATTTCTGAGCATGAGCTCTTTAAAACACATTAAAGTAATCGACAGTTCAATATTGAACATTTCGGGCACATCAGAAACTCACATATGAGGCAACAAATGCAAAGATTCTCCCACATTTTGTGTGTTGTGGGATGAGTCGGTCTGTTCAGAGCAACCTTCCAACAGAACTTATTGTATCAACATTTTCTTTACAGATTTTCTGATCATAATTTGGATGAAAAGCAAAAACGCATGATGTAAAATCTGTGGAAATTAGGATTATTGTGGTGTTTTTCTGTTTGTCTTCCTGCACAGGGACTAAAACTAAAACATCTCTCCTTGTTTTTTTGTGCTGTCCCTGTTAAAGATGTGAAAAACGGATGGATGAAAACATTTGGCCTCATTTATCCCAGACTCAGGGTGCTGTGACATGAAATGAAGCACAGACAGCTTCACAATGATGCTGAGTGTGAATACAGCGCGGCGTGCAACAGATGTTTCATCCACTGCTGCTGCGTCAGAAACATCCTGAGGTCGGAGCAGTAAAGGCTGCCGTTAGCTCCCGTATGATCGCCTGGGCTTATTAAAACAAGTCAAACGATCAAAACAAATATGTCGAGACAATTCCACATGGTCACAGAGTATGTTTTTTTTTAGGAATTGTTCCACAGACTCACATCCTTTTTATGATATCTGCCCCTCCTGAACGTCCCCTCCTACGGTGACTCTCTCAGCCGCTGTGCCTTAATGAGAAATTAGGAGTAAGGGCCACAAAGGAAGTGCAGAACCAAGTGATGGATTCCGTCCAGATGGCCAGCAGTGCAGGCAGGACAGCAGGACGTCTGTTAACACCACTGCAAACAGGCACACAGCTAAACCTGCTACAGTGCCTCAGCCTAATGAAAGCATCAGATCCATTCACAGACTCAGTCACAGCTGTGACATCACGTTTTAACATCCTGATGAGCCGCTCCAAACACCACAGAGGGTGAAGTGAGAGCTCATGTCTGGGAAGAAATCGTACATCCGAGACTTGTCTGAAGTGCTGCTGGTGTCCATGCCTCTAAGTCAAGCAGTGGAGGACAGCAGTGATGGAGGCCTTCACGTTCTCTCCAGGATCAGCAGAGTCTAATGGCTGCTCATCAATTCCTCCTGTCTGGGGAAGTGTGTGTCATGACTCCTGTAAGTACTTCTGACAAGAGTGATGAAGCACTTGTTAAAGTTGTACGATTCTGCTGGAGTTTGAAACCCTTAGATATAAATCTGTGTAGAGGGAGATGGACAGGGACAGTGAGTGAGGGGCGAACCGAGGAGTGGGGGACTGAAGAAGAGCGCCTGTGGTTTAGACGTGACAGATCGGGAGCGTGGAGGGGAGGGGGAGAGAGAGAGAGGAGCTAATGATCTCCATCTGTCTTAGAAGGCTGGGAGAGAAGAGCATTGTTAGGCTTTTGGAATGAGAGGAAGCAAACAGACACATGATTTACAGACCTCGTCCTGGCCGCTGAAACACGGCTCAGACACAGTTAAGGTCGTGGGATGTGTCACGCTAATGATTGCTGCTCGGCAGTAATTCTGTTTGTGTATGTGTGTTGACTGTAAGAATGCCAGTGTCTGTTTTAGGTGCATGTGTGTCTATTAATAAAGTTGAGCATATTGAATGTGCTTATGATCAGCGATAAAACACGTCTTCATTGGTTGATGATACGTCACAACACAGCTGCAAAAGTCCACGTTAGGGGCAGCGTGGTGGACCTTCACCTAGAAGTCTGTGGTTCACGTCCACCAGACACCACGAGCTGTTTCATTTTCACTTCACATTAAAAGCTACTGGTCTCGGTTAAGCTGGTCTTACGTCGCCCTGTGAGGCAGGTTCCACGACGGCAGGTGTCAGCGTCTTGCGACCAAAGACAAATTAATAAAACTCTAGCAGTGTCAGAAGTTTAGGATGACTGTCCCACCGTGTGACAGCTGCTACGACCTGTCACTCCACGTCCTCCTCCTCCCCCTCACATGTTGACGCACGTCGTAACATGTGATCACCTGTGATTCAGTAAATGGTCATCAATCACTGTGCACGCATCAAACTTAACGTGGTATCAAAGTTTATTAGATCCACGTCGCATAGTGTGTCATGCAATGGTCGTATAAGATTGATAAAAATCGCACAGTTGTCCATGCACACAAACAGTATCAGAGTGTAACGAGGTCCTTACTCACACAAAACAAACTCTGAAGTCAAGCATCCTTGGCATGAGAGACTTAATGTTTTTGTGAAGAATAGAGTCGAGTGTGCACTATTTTGTATTCCAGGCTTATTTGGGGATATTGCTCTTCTACCACACTGTATATCAAGCAATTTTCTGAGTGTTATTCAGATATTTTGGGAGACAAGCCGCTCTAAGCTGTGTGCTGTGCAGAGAAGCTGAGAGCTGGCGAGGTGTTCCTGTCTCTCATTCCTGCTCATTTCCCCAGTGTAGAAGGTGCCTGTTGTCTGCATGTTCTCATCAGATTGCACAATTCATTTGACAGCCGGGCTTATCAAAAGGAGAACCAACAGGATGCAGATTAACTGAGAGACATGTAGAAATCATTTCAGAGTCGGTCGCGCTGACAGACCTCTCCGTCTATCATAACAGAGTGGCATTTCTGTCTCAGTGTTAAAATACACACATGAACAGGGTGAGGGACAGTGCTGGAAAGTTGGACCTTCTAACATGGAGGTCTGTGAAGACAACAGAAACACAGTTATTCACTGCTAACACTACACAGTGGTCCTTTAAAAGTGTTTAATTTGACAAATCCATAATAACACAATGCCGACACTCGTTTGTAAATTGCATCTTGACAGTAACATATGAAGTTATGACGGCCAGACAATATGCTTCTTCTGCTTTTAGTTGAAAGCTGCATTTAGATTTGAGCACAGTGTGTGTGACTGCGAGTCACATGTGTGTGCCGTGTTCTCCCTCCCTGCCTGCAGGGGGAGCCGACTCTTGGGGTTAGATTATAGTTTTCTGAGGTGGAAGTGTTTGGAGGAGACAGATGGACACTGGATACAAACTCTGACAGACGCCAGGTGCTCTTTCTCTTGTCTCCACCTCCCCAGACGTTGCGATTTCGTGACATTTCGATTGTGTCTTTAGACTAGGCTGCACATTTAAATTGAGTCTTGTCATTGTATGTTTAGATTTGAGTAATTAAATTTAGGCTTGTTATTAATCTCCAGTACAGTGAATATAATAATATCTTATATTTTGCATGGTGACCATGTGTCTGTGTGAACAGGAGAGCAGAGCCACTTCATGTGACTTTATGCTACAGCCAGGTTTCCCCATGTTCATAACATGAGGCTCTTGAAAAGCACTCCCAGTCCATCACATGGGAAAATGCTGTGGAGCACCTGACAGACATTTTGTATGTTGTCGTGGTACACTACATTTATCACCATTATTATACACAGGTGAAGGGCTGCAGTGTCTTTGTGGAGCTGCTGAGGTTGCTGTGGAGACGGGTCAAAGGGAGCTGATGGAGCAGATGGCAGTGAGGTG